>NC_057725.1:23473288-23568385 GCF_004010195.1 Chiloscyllium plagiosum | reverse complement strand
CACAGCTTGATGCAGCCACACACAAAGGTGGCCATCAGGGTGAGGGTGGCATTGGGTGTATTTTTTCCCTGGTTGGCCAGATCTTTATACATCGAGTCCCTTCAGACCCGGTCCATCTTTGACCTCCATATAAATTGGAAGATGGCCCGGGTGACTGCAGCAGCACAAGTTCTGGGAATAGGCCAGACCTGTGCCACGTATAACAGCAATGACAGTGGCTCACACCTGATGACCAGGTTTTTTCCGCGATGGAGCTTCCATCTGCCCAGTTTCTGCCTCACTTTGCTGATATGGTCCTCCCAAGATTTGGCACACACCCCAGTCCCCCCGAACCAAATACCCAGCACCTTCAGGTGGTCGGTCCTGACGGTGAAGGGGATTGAGGATTGGTCGGCCCAGTTCCCGAAGAGCATGGCCTCGCTCTTGCCTCGGTTTAACAGTGAAGGGGAGGGCAGGGATCAAATCAAAAGTCTTCTGTTTTTTTTAACAGAACCTCTGACACTTTTTTTTCCAGTTCTTAGAGTGAGCAGAACCCCCTGACTCTCCTGTTTATTTTTTTTTACAGAACTTCTGACACTCCTGTTTTTTATTTTTTTTTGCTTATTTTTCCCCAGCACCAATGTTGTGTGTGTGCAGGTGTGAGACACAGTGAAAGACACAAGGTGCACGAATCTTTATTCAAATTTCCACCACCAGGAAGAAAGGAAACAGTCGGGTGGCCTGTGATAAGCAGTGCCCTTCAAATCAAAGGGCAATGCTGTGTGATCAAACAGTGAAGGGGAGGGCCGGGATAAAATCAAAAATCTTCTGTTTATTTTTTTTTCTTCTTTTTTAGGATGTCTGACTCTCCTGTTTTTTTAAGGTGGAGAGTCCTTGCATTACATGCACACTGGTCCAGCTCCCTCAAGATCCAGCTCTCAGAGTCAGCTGACTCTCTTGTTTTTTTTTAACCCCCACACTACCGTCCAACTGCAGTAGTGCTTATTTTTTCCCCAGCACCCATGTATGTGTGCAGGTGTGAGACACAGTGAAAGACACAAGGTGCACAAACCTTTATTCAAATTTCCACCACCAGGAAGAAAAGAAACACCCGAGTGGCCAGTGACAAGCAGTGCCCTTCACATCAAAGGGCAATGCTGTGTGATCAAACAGTGAAGGGAACGGCAGGGATCAAATCAAAAATCTTCTGTTTATTTTTTTTCTTTCTTTTTTTTCTTGCGGTAGTGCTTATTCTTTCCCCAGGACCCATGGTGTGTGTGTGTGTAGGTGTGAGACACAGTGAGAGACACAAGGTGTACGAATCTTTATTCAATTTCCACCACCAGGAAGATAGGAAAACACCTGGCTGGCCAGTGACAAGCAGTGCCCTTCACATCAAAGGGCAATGCTGTGTGATCAAACAGTGAATGGAACGGCAGGGATCAAATCAAAGATCTTCTGGGTTTTTTTTCTTTATTTTCTAGTGAGCAATCTCCTGGTTTTTTTTTTACCCCCACACTACCGCCTAACTGCGGTAGTGCTTATTTTTTCCCCAGCACCCATGGTGTGTGTGTGTGCGCAGGTGTGAGACACAGTGAAAGACACAAAGTGCACGAATCTTTATTCAATTTCCACCACCAGGAAGATAGGAAAACACCCGAGTGGCCAGTGACAAGCACTGGCCTTCACATCAAAGGGCAATGCTGTGTGATCAAACAGTGAAGGGAACGGCAGGGATCAAATCAAAAATCTTCTCTTTTTTTATTTCCGAGTGGCCAGTGACAAGCACTGCCCTTCACAAAAGGGCAATGCTGTGTGATCAAGTCATTCCCTTTTTTTTCTTTTTTTTTAACCCCCACACTACCACCTAAGTGCGGTAGTGCTTATTTTTCCCCCAGCACCCATGGTGTGTGTGTGCAGGTGTGAGACACAGTGAAAGACACAAAGTGCACGAATCTTTATTCAAATTCCACCACCAGGAAGATAGGAAAACACCCGGGTGGCCAATGACAAACACTGCCCTTCACATCAAAGGGCAGTGCTGTGAGATCAAAACAGTGAAGGGGAGGGTAGGGACTAAATCAAAAATCTTATGTTTATTTTTCTTTTTTTATTTTAAAACAGTGAGGGGGAGGGTAGGGATTAAATCAAAATAGAGTTGGAAAAACTCCTGTTTCTTTTTTTTCTCCTTTTTTTAACCCCCACACTACCACCTAAGTGCGATAGTGCTTATTTTTTTTCGCCAGCACCCATGGTGTGAACACTCCTGTTTATTTATTTATTTTTCAAACACTCCTTTTTTTTTATCAAAACAGTGAGGGGGAGGGTAGGGACTAAATCAAAATAGAGTTGGAAAAACTCCTGTTTCTTTTTTTTTCCTTTTTTTAACCCCCACACTACCACCTAAGTGCGGTAGTGCTTATTGTTTTTCGCCAGCACCCATGGTGTGAACACTCCTGTTTATTTTTTTTTTCCCCAGCACCCATGGTGTGTGTGTATACGTGTGAGACACAGTGAAAGACACAAAGTGCACGAATCTTTATTCAAATTCCACCACCAGGAAGATAGGAAAACACCCGAGTGGCCAGTGACAAACACTGCCCTTCACATCAAAGGGCAGTGCTGTGTGATCAAAAACAGTGAAGGGGAGGGCAGGGACTAAATCAAAAATCTTATGTTTATTTTTTTTTTCCCTTCTGACACATTTCTTTTTTTTTCTCTAACCCCCACACTACCACTAAGTGCGGTAGTGCTTATTTTTTCCCCAGCACCCATGGTGTGTGTGTGCAGGTGTGAGACAGTGAAAGACACAAAGTGCAAGAATCTTTATTCAAATTCCACCACCAGGAGGATAGGAAAACACCCGGGTGGCATCTTATGTTTATTTTTTATTTTTATTTTTATTTTTTAAATTTTTTTCCTTTCTTTTTTTTCCGTGAACCACCGCAATCTGCGGTTGCAGGGGACTGCTGCGTGCAGCACCCTCCACCCCAGATCCCCGAGAGAAAGGGGGAGGACTCCCGCGTAGAGAGCCCTCCACTGGGGATCCCCACCGCCCGGTGGCAAATGGGCACGCCAAGGCGTGTCCGGACGGTGGATGAGGGAGAAGAGGTGGACGGTGTGCAGCAGCAGTCGATACAGGGCCTTTCTCTTCACCTCCTTAAACGAAACAAAATTAAAATTTTGGAGGCGGCTCAGGTTGTGGGGCACAGGCTCACTCCATTTTATCCTTCACTCCATTTTTTTTTGTCTTTCTTTTTTTTAAAAATAATTTAACCCCCACACTACCACTTAAGTGCGGTAGTGCTTATTTTATCCCCAGCACCCATGGTGTGTGTGTGTGTGCGCAGGTGTGAGACACAGTGAAAGACACAAAGTGCACGAATCTTTATTCAATTTCCACCACCAGGAAGATAGGAAAACACCCGGGTGGCCAGTGACAAGCACTGGCCTTCACATCAAAGGGCAGTGCTGTGTAATCAAAAACAGTGAAGGGGAGGGCAGGGACTAAATCAAAAATCTTATGTTTATTTATTTTTTTTCCCTTCTGACACATTTCTTTTTTTTTCTCTAACCCCCACACTACCACTAAGTGCGGTAGTGCTTATTATTTTCCCCAGCACCCATGGTGTGTGTGTGCAGGTGTGAGACACAGTGAAAGACACAAAGTGCAAGAATCTTTATTCAAATTCCACCACCAGGAGGATAGGAAAACACCCGGGTGGCATCTTATGTTTATATCTGTCAGCCAGGTCTTCCTGATTGGACTGCATTAACAGCCCCATTCCACCTGGCTGACCTCATTCCAATCTGTCTACATCCAACACCCCTCCCCACCCCAAAGTCCTTTTGTGTAGACTTGTTATTTTTCCTATAGCTTCTCCTGGGGCATTTTCGCGCCAGATCTGGTTCCTCTAACTCTGCCTTGGATACTGACGATTTGTATGAGACCATAGTCCACCTCTTGCACCCACAGCTTCTTGGCCAAAATTCGTCTTCTTCAGCTGATAATGACACCAAGGCTGCGACATCTGCTCTGTGCTTCTCATCTTTAGAGATTTCTTCGACGCTAAGCAAAGGGGGAGAACTCATGAGTTCTTCAGCCTTGCTGATATTCTGTGGGGCTGGGTAAGTTTTGCCCCTGCCCTGTTTTGAGGTCGCACCTTTTGCATGGTCCAAGTGCTTGGTAAGGACCGCTTCTCTTACCTGAACTTTGTATGCCACAGGACCTGACCTCGCTCCGACCATGCCTCTTACCCAATCGGGCCATCTCAGTGATTTCAACACCAAACTTCATCCCCAAAGTAAACTGCTTCTCTCGCTTAGAGGAGTCTTGTATCCAGTATAGGTGTTCCTGATCCCATTCACCCTCCCACTTGATGTCTGGGAAGATCAGATTTAACCTGATGTGGAGACCTCTCCCCATTAGAAATATGCTGGAGCTGTACCTGTAGTTGCATGAGTGTTAGTCCTATAATCAAACAGGAATTGGGACAGTTTGGTATCAAGTGATGCTATACGCTGTTTCTTTAAGCTTGCCTGCAAAGTTTGAACTGCTTTTTCTGCCAGACCATTGGTTGATGGATGGTATGGAGTTGCCCTTATATGCTGAATACCATTTAGCTTTTGGAAACACTTGAAATATATGCTAGTGAATGATGTCCGGTTGTCTGTGACCAACAACTCTGGGAGTCCATGTATTGCAAAAGATGGTCACAACTTTTCAATTGTCATCCCCCTGTTTGATGAATGAACTCCATGCACATCCAACCATGTTGAATGGATGTCCACAATGATTAAAAACATAGAGCCCATGAAAGGATCAACATACTCAACGTGTACGTGGCCAGGATTTACCTGGCCATCCTCATGAACATGGGAAGCTGCTGGTGGTAATGTTTTGTCCTTGTTGTCACTCTGAACACTGCACCACCCAGACAGCTACTTCAGCATCCAATCCTGACCACCAGATATTACTTCTCATCAATGTTTTCATTTGGAAACATCTGGATGACCCTGGTGGAGTTCAACCAGTATCTAGTGGCAACCTTTGCTCGGGACAATCACTCCCCATAATAATATACTGTCCTGTCTGGTGATCTGGTCTTGGCAGGTCCAGAAAGGTCTCAGTTCTGGTTGTGATGGTCCTTTTGTTTCCCCTATTACCAACAGTTTTTTTAGTTTTGCCAAGATGGGATCCTTTTGTGTCCACAGTCTGATATTGTCAGTGGTGGCTGGAAAGGTATCCAGAAAGTTTAAAATCAGAATGGATTCTTCTAGTGGCAGCACCACCAGTGGTGTATCTGCCAGTGGGCAGTGGCTCAAGGCATCGCATATGAAACTTGGCCTCCTGAACGGTGATCCAACTTTTAATTGCATGGACTCAGAATAAGAACCTACCACTGAATTCAACTTGAAGCAACGGGCAGCATGGCCCTGCCCTCTTTACAAAGCCCAGCAGGTGGTTTGGGGTCCGTTACTAATACAAGTTTACATCCTCAAAGATATCAGTGGAATTTTCTCAAACCAAAGATTACTGCCAAATCTTCCTTCTCTCTCTGGGCATATTTGCACTCTGCATCAGCCTAAGTTCGGGATGCATCTCCCGGGTGTTCCTCCCCACTGTGCCACTGGTGATCCAACACTAACCTGGAGGTGTAGCATGTTAGCAATACATCTCGCTTGGATTGTACTGTGCCAACAGTTTAAATGAAGATAGCCCTAAAGGCTACATATTGGCGATGAGATAATTTCCAGAGCTGATCCTTTTTCAATAGCAGATGTAATGGAGGCCAGATTACACACAAACTTTCCATAGGGAAGACCTAAGCTCTGGTACAGACGTGGGATCCAAGGCATTTTTGATCACTCTCATTCATCTTCCAATGGGTATAAGGTTTTAGGGACTGTAAAGCTCAAGTAGATCACTGGTAGTGCTTGGAACACACATTTTCCCCTCCTTCGGTGCACACCCACCTTGCAGAAATGTTTAAGCACCATGTCCAAATTCTCCAAATGCTCTTTATTGGTCCTTCCAGTTATAAGCACATCATCTAGATAAATGGTGACTTGGGGTATACCTTATAAAATGCTCTCCATCATCTGCTGGACAATGGCACAGGCTGGTGATACCCCAAAAAGCAGTCTCGTATATTGATACAAATCGTTATGGGTATTAATTGTAGCATACTTCTGGGAATCCTCATCTAACTGCATGGCTCATCTCCAGCTTTATGAAGGACAGCCAGTTTTGCGTGCAAGTCCTGTATGTGACAAGTGGTTTATCATTTATCTGAAATTCCCACAAAGGCTTCATAATCAGTATGACTGGTGCTGCCCATTCTGCAAACTGCAGTGGTTTGATTATTCCTTTGCTTTCCAGCTTCCTGATTTCTGCCCATAAGGCAAATTGCACTGAGCGGGCCTTGCAAAATCATAGAATTGCTTCTTAATCAACATATAAGGTGGCATTGGCCCCTTTGATAGTCCCTAGCCCTTCCTGAAGAGCATCTGATATTGAATTAGGGCTTCACTCAAGCTTCCTGATGAAGGGCTTATGCAGAAGTGACTCTCCTGCTCCTTGGATGCTGCCTGACCTGCTGTGCTTTTCCAGCACCACACTCTTTGACTCTGATCTCCAGCATCTGCAGTCCTCATTTTCTCCTTCACTCAATTAGCCATTTTCTAATCGAAAAATGTCAAGCCAATCAAGTTGAAATGTTCTCAACTAATTTCGCCCCATCAAGTTTGGGACTGAGCCATTTACGATAGTCAATGGTAACTGAACCAGCTGCTTCTCATAAGAGACCGGAACCGAAGTTGTAGGGGTTCTGTGGTATTGGTTTTCAGCATGATTGAGGTCTTATGCATGTTAAGGGTTGGAGTCCAGACCAAGTTTTGTTAAAGACTGGTTCTGCAATCACTGATACAACTGTACTTCAATCCATCTCCATTAGAACTGGATGACCATTTATGGAGTTATACAGCACAGAAACAGACCCTTCAATCCAACCTGTTAATGCCGACCATAATCCCAAACTAAACTAGTCCCACTTGCCTGTTCTTGACCTATATCCCTTTAAACTTTTCCTATTCATGTACTTAGCTAAATATCTTTTAAATGTTGTAACTGTACTCACATCCACCACCTCTTCTGGCAGTTTATTCCGCACACAAATTTTTCTGTGCTAGAAAAATTGCCCCTTATGTCTTTTTTTTTATCTTTCTCCTCTCACCTTAAATGTATGCCCGCTAGTCTTAAAATCCCCCAACCGAGGGGAAAAAAAACACCTGCCATTCACCTTATCTGTAACCCCCTTATTATTTTATAAATCTCTGTAAGGTTATCTCTCAATATACTATGCTTCAGTGAAAAACAACCCAGCCTATCCAGCCTCTTCTGAGAACTCAAACCCTCCATTTCTGGCAACATCCTGGTAAATATCTTCTGAACCAGATGTTAATTCTGATTTGGATGTTGCCATCAATTTAACTGTTCCAAACCAGTAGGTGAACTTATCAGCATGTGCACACTTTTAGATACTGGCCTATGAGTTCTCTTACTCAAATCAGGCCTAGTGGGACTCTTTTGCTGTCTCGAATCCACATACTGGCAGCAACTACAATGGTTGGGATTGAGAAAATTTTAACCATTTGGCTTGGGCTTTGCATTGTTTTGGGGTTTTGCTATGGGCTGACCTAGAGTCCTTCTGTTCAGGATATGTCTTGAGTGAGGCTATACAATCACTCAAATGGTGTTCCCCAAGCTCAGTTGGCCTGGCAATTCACATATCTCATAAGTCATATACTCCACTTGCCACATTTTTAATGACAAAGCCTGTTGTAGTGCCTTCCTGAAATCCAGTTGGGTTTCAGCTTAGTCGGTGCTTTTGCACGGTTGCATCATTAATTCCACCTACAAAATGGTCTCTCAGCATCTCACTTAGGGTTAACCCAAAATCGCATGCCTCTGCAAGTCATCTCATCAAAAATCCTGACACGCATGCTTCTGGTTCTCGAACTGCTGGGTAAAACTGAGGGCATTTCCGAATTAGATCTGTACTAATTGAATATTTAAATCTTAAAACTGTGTAAAAGATTGTGAATATAAATGAATACATGTAGTTTGTTGTGTAACTCACTGTTTGAAATTCATTGATCTATTGCACTCATTTGGCTAATTTTTCCTGGATTGTACAAATATTAGTGACAAACCCAAAGGAAATCTCTTACCAAACAACTGAAGAACTGCAAATCCTAGAAATCAGAAACAAAATCTGAAATTCAGCAGTTCTGGCAGTATCTGTGGTGAGAAGGCAGAGTTAATGTTTCAGGTCCAGTCACCCTTCTTCAGACTTTTTTTCAGACCCTTTCAGCATTTTCTCATTTTGAAATCTCTAACTTCATGTTTATACTCTTGGATATGAGTACTAATGTATTGCAATGGATCATATATACTGTGGCCTCAAACAATTTAATTTTTTAGCGAATGTCGAATTTTAAATATCACATGCATACACTTGGTCATTCTTAAATCCAAACATTTCATATTCACAAGTCAGCAGTAAAATGTGACAGGAAAAGCAGGCACCAGTTGCTGAGCAGGAATCAAAGCTACCAGTAAAGTACAAGGAGATGAAAATTACTAATACAAAATTAGCGTGTGAGTAGACAGATATTAATAAAACAGCTAACAAGGTGCAGAAGAAGAAACAGTGAAGTCAGTCAAAATATTATTGAAAACTCTTCCAAGTGTAAGTAACATGGAAATGTACTATTAAAAATAAGATTTGGAACATAACAAATACATTAAATAGTTCATAAGTAAATCAGTAAACACACGTCTATTTTATATTTGAAATGCATACATAAATATTTCCCTTCATTTCTCCTCAAGCCCTTGAGTAAAAATGCTCAATCAAACAGCAGTCTCTTAGAATGCATTAGTGTCACTCTCTGCCTGTCACTGGAGACTGTAATGCCCAAAATACATCTGTGTCGATGTGTATGTCACCTTGATGGACCAGAATACACTGAATACAATTAAGGCTGCCTCTTTCTCCTCAAATTAAGACCAGTACTGGAGAGGGATGTAAAATTTGCTGCTTAGAAAGTGTATGTAAGTGAGAGGGCTTCAAGTTCTGTCTTAGGGCAGAATTATAGGAGGTTCCTGATTGGCATGGGACATTTTTGTTTCCCATCATATTAATTAAATGCCCACTCAAGACCCTGAATTGCCAACCAAAATGCAGACAACCTGACACAAAGTCCACCAGTGGTGTCAATGTGATGGGGCAGGAATGGGTGAGTAGGTAGTGGGCACACTGCCTATTGGATTTAATGAACACACACCCCCACTTTCAAAGCCATTCATTAGATCTCTCTGGTGTGATACAAAATAATAAAAAAAATCTTATTTTAAATGCCAGGCATCTGTATCAGTTGGTGCATATTGTTGTATTCTCAACTTTCAAAATAGTAAGGAATATTAAAATTAAAAAGGTGTATTTTTATAGAAAATTCTTCAAACAGGATAATAGAAGTGAGAAACTAATTTACCAATAAAAATGTGAATTCCATGAATAAAATTATGATCGACCTTACTTGCTTATTTTAAGTCGATCGTTATGATATCATCAGCCATTGGTCTAGTGGTTTTGTTGCTGGAGTAGTAAATCAGATAATGGTCTTGGGCTCTTGCCATGGGAGATGATGGAATTCCAACAAAAATCTGTTGGAAAAGTCCAATGATGACCATGAAACCATTGTTGATTGTTTTGAAAGTCCTCTGGTTCTCATATGTCCTTTTGGGAAGCAAACTGCTATCCTTACATGGTCTGGCCTACATGTGACTCCAGATCCACAGCAATGTGTTTGATTCTTAACTGTCCTCCAAAATACTCTACCACACTTTTCTGTTGTACTAGTCTATGAATGAAACTAGACAGATAACCTGGCACCCACAAAGGCACCAGCAAACTACAAACACAGGTCCCACTGACCCTGCAAAGACCTTCTTACTGATATCTGAGCTAGTGCCAAATTAGGAGAGCTGTCTCGCAGACTATTTAAGCAATACCTTCACATAGTCAAACTTATGAAATTATACCTTTTGTACACAATGTCCCAGACAATGCTTATATCATTCCTGGGTATTTACTGTCTCACTAGCGAGACAGACAAAAACAGAGGTGGCAGTACAGTTGTATACAGTTGGGACGTAGATGCTGTAGGAGTTGTCAACATGGACTCCAGACCCCATGAAGTCTCATAGTACCAGGTCAAACATGGGTACAGAAACCTACTGATCACTATTTACCATGCCTCACTTGGCTGTTGAATCACTATTCCTCCAAGTTGAACAGCACTTGGAACAAGCACTGACGGTGGCAAAGGCACAGAATATATTCTGGATAGGGACTTCGATGTCTATCTTAAAAAATGGCTCAGCAGTACCACTGCTGATAGACTGAATGAGTATTAAAACACATGACTGCCAAGTGGGGTTTGTAGTAGGTAGTGAGGGATTCAACAAGAGGAAAAAATATACTTGATTACATCTTCATCAAATCTCCAGCCACAAATGCATCTATCCATGACTTTATTGTTGTGTGACTGCCGCATACTCCTCATGGAGACAAAGTCCCATCTTCACTTACAGAATATCATTCATCATGTTGTGCCACCATCACCTTGCTAAACAATGATGACTTTGAACTTTTACAGATGTGGCACTTTAAGATTTGACAACTATGAGACACTATGGGCCATTAGCAGCAGTTGAATGTACTCCAAAACAATCTGCAGCCTCATTACCCCGCATATCTCCTATTCTACCATTACCATCAAGTCAGAAGATCAACTCAGGTTTAATGAAGAATGCAGAAGGGCTTGTCAGGACTGGGACTGGTTTAGTTTGGGATTATGTTTGGATTATGGTTAGACTGAAGGATCTGTTTCTGTGCTGTCTGACACTGTGTGACTCTATGGCCAGCGCTAGGCATATATGAAAATGAGATGATAAGCTGTGCAACCCACAAAACAAGACTGCTTTCATACCAAACAGCATAAGCAACATGTGACACAAAGCGCTCCCTCAACCAATGGATCAGAACTAAGCTCTGCATCACTGACATACCTAGTCATGAATGATGGTGAACAATTAAACAACTTATGGAGGAGGAGACTCCATAAGCATTCCCATCCTCATTAATAGGAGAGTCCAGCATATCGGTGCAAAAGATGAGGCTGAAGCATTTGCAACAATCTTCAGTCAGAAATGCCAAAATAATGGTCCATCTTCGCAATCACCAGATGACAGTCTTCAGATAATTCAATTCACTCCACACAATATTAGGAAACAGCTGGAAGTGTTGGATACTGCAAAGGCTATCGGCCCTGACGACATTCCAGCAATAGTACCGAAGACTTGTACTCCAGAACGTGTTCCTAGCCAAGTATGTTCTAACATGGAGTACTGGCATCTGCTCAACAATATATAGAAAATCACCCTGGCATTTCCTTTACGCAAAAAGCCCAACCTAGTCAAATGCAGCCCCATCAGTTCATCAGCTCTATGATGGAAGATGCTTATCAAGCAGCAAAAATCTGCTCACTGACACTGAGTTTGGTTTTCACTCAGGGCATTGAGTTCCTCATTAAAACCACAGTTCAAACATGGAAAAGAGTTGATTTCCAAAGAGGAAATGATGTCAAGGCAAACGTTTGACTGAGTATGGCATCAAGGAGAACTGGCAACACTGGAGTCAGTGGGAATCAGGAGTTGGAGTCGCACCTGACTCAAAGCAAGATGGTTATGGTTTTCAGCTCTGGGACATCTCTGCAGTTACTCAGGGTAGTGTCCTTGACCCTACCATCTCTTAGTGCTTCATCAGTGTCATTAAGTGCGAAGTGGGGATGTTCACATTGATTACACAATATTCAGAATCATTTGTGAGTCATCTGTTGCTGAAGCAGTCCATGTCCAAACGCAGCAGGACCTAGACAGTCACTAGGTCAGGGCTGCCAAGTGGCAAGTAACATTCATGCCACATAAATGCCAGGCAATGACTATCTCAACAAGAGAGAATCTAACAATTGTCCCTTGACATTTAATGGCATTAACATCACTGAGCTCCACTATTAGTATCCTAAGAGTTACCATTAATCAGCAACTGAACTGAAGTAGCCACAAAGGTCTTTTGGATACAAGTGAACATTTGAGACTAGGAGTCCTGCAGCAAGTAACTCACTCCAGATTCCCTAAAGCCTGTTTACAAGACACAAGTCAGGAACATGATTAAATCCTCCTTACGTGTTTGGATGTGTGTAGTTCCATCATCATTCAAGAAGTTTCCCATCTAGGATATAGCAGCCCATCTTCTTGCACGACATCCACAAATATTCACTCCTTGCATCACTAACTGTCAGCAGCAGTAGGGTGTACCATCTATGAGTTGCATTGTAAAAATTCACCAGGACTGCTTAGATTGTCCTTCCAAACTCTCAATCACTACCATCTAAAAACAAGAGCAACAGATATATGGGAACTCCACCAATACCACTTTACCGTCCCAGCCACTCATCATTATGACTTGGAAATATATTGCTGCTCCTTCACTGTTACTGGGTCAAAATCTTGGAATTTCTTCCATAGCAACATTATGGGTCTAGGTCCAGCAAATACCCCGCAGAGGTTCAAGAAGGCAGCTCATCACCACTTTTATTAGGGAAACTAAGGGCAGGCATTAAATGCTGGCCATCGATGCCCACATTCCATGAATGAATAAAATTAGGCTTAATTGCCATATTATAAAGTAATAAGCCTTACAATTCACTGTAAGCAGGAGATCTATGAGTAAAGTAGGTAACATTTTGAATCTAACATGCATTTCCTGTAAATGCCACATATCAAATTGGTTTGTTGTTGATTTCTGTTCCTCCAATTGCGACCACCGCATGTAAAATCCCTATCTTCATTAAACCACCATTAGCAGTTATTTCAACTATCTTGGCCCTAAACTGAGAATTCCATTGTTAATCCTCTTTTTTTTCCCCCATTCTATCCTCCTTTAAGACACTACTTCAAATTTTGGTTACTGGTCATATGCCTCCTTATTTGACATGCTGTGAAATTTTGGCCAGGATTTTAAGGAGTGGTAATCATGTGATGATTGGCAATACAGTCCTTTTTTATGTTAAGAAAGAATTCTGAATCTCTGATTCTGACAGAACATGTAACGTCTCACTGAGAGTGTGCTGGAAATCAAACCCTTCGATTCCTGGAATTATCATAAAAGTTAAAGATTTTATATAAGTAAACAAAATTCCACAATTTACCTGTCTTTTAGACCCAAGTTGACAGAGAGCTTAGGAAAGGTTTCTTTACTTAACAACTATAGTGATTTATTACAAATAATAAGACTCTGTTTAGGTATAGGTAAACAATTATGAAGCATCATCAAATAACTCTACTGGTTAAAATCCTTACCCATTTATAAGCATCCACATACACAATTGGGAAGGCAATTCACTGGTCCCTGTCCACAGGGTTTGTGGAAATGATCTCTTTGCTGGTTAGAACACTTTCTTGATCTTTGTTCCCAAGAAACTTGCATTTGCTTGCAGGAGGCATGGAGTGACTGTTTCTTACTTACAAATGGGCTCTAACAGTTGAAAGTTACAGCTCACGCTAACTGGTAAGGCATAAACTAGCTTCTTTCATTCTTAAGGAGGTTTTTACTTCTAGAGAAAAGAAACAGATCCTGCTCTGGCAGAGATTTGATGACTCTCAAAAGAGCAAAGAACAGTGGAGGGCTGGAGCAGGTCCTTCGACACACCAAGCTTGCACTGACACATGATGCCTTACTCGACTGAAACCTTTCACCTCTACATGGTCCATATTCCTCTATTCTCTGTCTATTCAAAAATCTGTCAGGATGCCTCTTAAATGTTGCTATTGTATTTGCCTCCATCACCTGCTCTGGCAGCGTGTTCTAGGCACTTACTACCCTCTGTTTAAAAACAAAAACTCACCCCTCACATCTCCTTTAAACTTATTCCCTTTTACCTTAAACCTATGTCACCAAGTAATTTATATTTTTACCCTGGGAAAAAGACTCTGACTGTCCATTCTATCCATGCCTCATGATTTTGTAAACTTTTATCAGATTGCCCCTCATCCTTCAATATTCAAGAGAAACATACGAAGTTTGTCAAATCTCTCCTCATAGCTAATACCCTCCAAACCAGGCGATTTCTTGGTAAACCATTTCTGTACCCTCTCCAAAGCCTCCACTTCCTTCTGGTGGGGTGGACCAGAACTGTACACAATAATGTAAATATGGCCTAACTGAAGTTCTATATTGCAGCAACATGACTTGCTAATTTTTATACTCTGTCCGAACCATGCCATTTGCCTTTTTCATTCGGAGATGCCGCTATTGGACTGGGATGTACAAAGTTAAAAATCACACAACATCAGGTTATAGTCCAACAGGTTTAATTGGAAGCACTAGCTTTCGGAATGCTGCTCCTTCATCAGGTGGTTGTCAACCACCTGATGAAGGAGCAGCGCTCCGAAAACTAGTGCTTTCAATTAAACCTGTCAGACTATAACCTGTTGTTGTGTGATTTTTAAATTTGCCTTCTTGACTATCTTGTATTACCACCTTCAGGAAATTGTGCATCTGCATGCTTAAATCCTTCTATATGTTAATGCTACTTAGGAGTTTTTTACATTTACTGCATACATCTTTCCTGCAATAGGTTTTCCAAAATATATCACTTGGCATTTGTCTGGATTAAGTTCCATCTGCCATTTCTCTGCTCACATTTCCAGCCTGTCTACATCCTGCTGTATCGTCTGGCAATCTCGCTCAATATTTGAAACTCCCCCAATTTTTGTGTCAGCCACAAACTCATTCTCCTCCAAATCATTACAAACAACAGGAGTCCTATCACTGATCCCTGGGGAACAACACTGGTCACAGATCTCGTGTCTAAAAAACATTCTTCCACTTCTACTCTCGCTCTTCTAATGACTAAGCCAGTTCTGCATCCATTTTACCAGCTCATTGCGGATCACATGTGACTTCACCTTTTAATCAGCCTGCTATAAAGGACCTTGTCAAAAGCCTTGATAAAGTCCATGTAGTCAACATCTACTAACTATCCCTCATCAATCGTCTTTTACTTCCTCAAAAAATTAAAATAAAATTTGTGAGACATGACCTTCCCCACACAAAGCCATACTGCCAATTGTTAATATGTTTGTACTATTCTGAATGTGAGTGAATCCTATCCAGTGAATCTTTTCCAATATTATCCCTACCACTTAAAAAAGGCTTACTGGCCTGTAATTTCGCAGTTCATCCCTTTCGCTCTTCTTAAATAAAGGAGTTCTCTTGTGACACAGTGGTAGTGTCCCTACGCCTGAACTGAGTGACCCAGTTTCAAGTCCCACCCACTTCAGAAGCGTATAATAACATCTCTGAACAGGTTGAGTAGAAAATTAGGTTAATTTAGGAAAAAACAAAGGAACAGCTATTCTCCAGTCCTCTGGGCCCTCTCCTGTGAGGATACGAACATTTTGTACAAGTCCTCAGCAATTTCCTTACCTGCCTTTCTCAGCATTCTGGGATAGATTCCATCAGGTTCTGGGACTTGTCTATCTTAAGGACTCTGTGACTGTAATGCTTGCAAAACATCCAACCTCTTTTTTTTTAATATTGACGTGACCTAGAATATCAACATGCACCTCCCGAGACACCTCATCCACCGTATACTTCTTCTTTGTGAATACTGATGCAAGGTATTCGTCAAGGACATCACCCACATCCTCTGGATCACATATAAGTTTCTTCCTTTGTTCTTGAGTGGACCTCTTGCTCCTTATATATGTATAAAATGCCTTGGGATTTGACAAACACATTTCATAGCCCTCTCCAGCCTCCTAATCCTTTGTTTGAGTTTTTCCTACTATCTTTATATTCTTCGAGGGTTATGTCTATTGAACCTTGGGTTGATACAGATTTTCTTCAGGGAGGCAGTGTGATCTGCAGATGCTGAATTTGCAAGCGCTGCTTAACATCATTATACTCTGAAACTGCAGCATCTGTGTCCTGAGGGTCACTATTGATCACAAACTTAACTGAAACAGCCACAAAAACACTGATGGGAGCATGTTAGAGGCTGCAGTGAGTAATTCACCTCTGTGATATTAAAGAGTTAATTTCCTCTGCTGATCTGCAGGAAATTGGATGCCCCGAGGCTTGGGTGGGATGCCTCTGATTTACATACTAGATTTGTAAGAAATTACACCATCATCTCCTATTATTTGGAGCCATTTACACGGCCACTTTCTTGCCATTCAAAAGCCTATTTACATTTTCATCCTGTATTCAGAAATCGATAAGAACATTACAGTTGGAATTTGACTACTTCCTGCAGTTAAAAAATACAATTCACATCAGATCTGACCATTAAGGGATGATTTGCTTTGTTTCTGGAGTTAATATCATCACTGCATTGTGTCTTGAGTGGCATGTGACTGTGAGGGAGTGACTGGGGGTTGTCTTGTGAGCATTACAGACTGTGTTGTAAAGATTTCGTATAAAGGAAGAACTGTTTCCTTTGTTCAGAGAGCTTCCCTGGACATGCCTCGCAGGCATGGCGACGAGTGTTCAGGGGTTCTCCAAAGCTTGTATCGTAATGTGCCTAATAAATTTTGCTTGTTCACAGGAGTTGGCATGTTGTAGTTGCATCAAGTGTGTAAGGATCTCAGGGCAAAAAGAACTTAACTGGATTTTCAAAGCATTACTGACATCAATGAAGCACAAACCAAAACTGTGACTGAGTAAATTCCAGTAGCCCAGATGAGTGCAGTTGCACCAGCTCTCCAGAATCTCGACACTATGCCAAAGAACAGCCCACCTAACTATTGGTACTCTATCCACCATTTTAAATATTCACTCTCTTCAGGACTGATATGCATTGCTTCAACATGTGCCATCTACAACATGCACTGTAGTGACTAGCTAAGCTTCTTTTTGACAGCACCTTCCAAAGCCAGGAGTAAAATCCAGGAGTACAAAGTCAGTAGGCACATGACGATACGACCCTGCAAGTTCCCCTCCAAGTCACACCTCATCCTGACCGAGAAATATATTTCCATTTCTTTACTGTTGCTGAGTAAAAATCCTGAAATTTTCTGTGTAACAGCATTGTGGTACGTTTAAAGCAAAAAAAAATTGGTTCACAAATGCTTTCTCAAGGAGTGGACAAATACGTTGCTTCTCAATGATGCACACATCTCAAAAAAAAAAGTTCTTGTGACACCAGTCAGTGAAGACCAGAGTACTCACCATTTCAGCAACATCCCTCTCTGACTCTTAGCTTTCAAAACAATATTAATTTTTGATATGGTGGCTCTTGGTGAGATCTTGTTGTTTCTCAACTGGGATCTGTTAACTTATTACAGGGCCTACACATCAATATGCAATTAATTGCATGAGAGTACCTAAATTTATTTTGAGAGGAACTCAATGGAAACTTCTTAAAAATATATTTCTTTCATCTTTCTATTTAGATGTTTACAATTTTTCCTCCATTACTATCTTCTTTCTTTGTTTTTAAACATGATTTTCTTTGATAATGTCACCCTTATCATTACATTTTTAGCATTCTTTTATTTCTGGAATCATTGACAGGACCATACGATTTATATTGTACAGAATATGCTGTACAGATTCTGCCAGTAAATTTGCTGCTGACAGTTAGTGGCAGGACTTGGAGCAGTAACAATATTTTATACCAGCTTGTGCCATAGTATAATGTCACTAAAACCTACACTGAATGCTGCTACACAGCTAGTGACAGGTAGAGATAAAGCAAGCTATAAGTATTTAAGAAACCATTATTCTTTCTGTCTGTTCAGAAAACTTTAGAGCATTCTTCTTAGAGTACGTGGACTAAAGGAATCATAACAAAATATTACTTTATACTTTCAGATTTTGGCCTCACTTCTTGCATTAACTTAAAATGTTGTTGTTATCACAGAGACATTAATGAGTTTTGTGAAAATTTATAGCTCAGGTTGAGGTTCTGGATGTAAGTTTGCTCGCTGAGCTGGAGGACTCGTTTTCAGACATTTCGTCACCATACTTGGTAACATCATCAGTGAGCCTCCGATGAAGCGCTGGTCATAGAGTCATAGAGATGTACAGCATGAAAACAGACCCTTCGGTCCAACCCGTCCATACCGATCAAATATCCCAACCCACTCTAGTCCCACCTGCCAGCATCCGGCCCGTGTCCCTCCAAACCGTTCCTATTCATATACCCATCCAAATGCCTTTTAAATGTTGCAATTGTATCAGCCTCCACCACTTCCTCTGGCAGCTCATTCCATATACCTACCACCCTTTGCGTGAAACAGTTGCCCCTTAGGTCCCTTTTAATATCTTTCCCCTCTCACCCTAAACCTATGCCCTCGAGTTCCTGACTCTCCCACCCCAGGGAAAAGACGTTGTCTATTTATCCTATCCATGCCACTCATAATTTTGTAAACCTCTATAAGGTCACCCTTCAGCCTCTGACGCTCCAGGGAAAACAGACCCAGCCTGTTCAGCCTCTCTCCATAGCTCAAATCTTCCAACCCTTTTTGCCCTCCTGATTTCCCTCAAGTATACTCCTACTGCCTTTATACTCTTCTAAGGATTCACTCGATCTATCCTGTCCATACCTTATATAGGCTTCCTTCTTTTTCTTAACCAAACCCTCAATTTCTTTAGTCATTCAGCATTCCCTACACCTACCAGCCTTTCATGTCACACTAACAGGAATATACTTTCACTGGGTTCTCGTTATCTCATTTCTGAAGGCTTCCCATTTTCCAGCTGTCCCTTTACCTGCGAACATCTGCCCCCAATTGGCTTTTGAAAGTTCTTGCCTAATACCGTCAAAATTGGCCTTTCTCCAATTTAGAACTTCAACTTTTAGATCTGATCTATCCTTTTCCATCACTATTTTAAATATAATAGAATTATGATCACTGGCCCCAAAGTGCTCCCCACTGACACCTCAGTCACCTGCCCTGCCTTACTACCCAAGAGTAGGTCAAGTTTTGCACCTTCTCTAGTCGGTACATCCACATACTGAATCAGAAAATGTTCTTGTACACACTTAACAAATTCCTCTCCATCTAAACCTTAACACTATGGCAGACCCAGTCTATGTTCAGAAAGTTAAAATCCCCTGTCATAGCCACCCTATTATTCTTACAGATAGCTGAGATCTCCTTACAAGTTTGCTTCTCAATTTCCCTCTGACTATTGGGGTGTCTATAATACAATCCCAATAAGGTGATCATCCCTTTCTTATTTCTCAGTTCCACCCAAATAACTTCCCTGGATGTATTTCCCTGGAATATCCTCCCTCAGCACAGCTGTAATGCTATCCCTTATCAAAAATGCCACTCCCCCTCCTCTCTTGCCTTCCTTTCTATTCTTCCTGTAGCATTTATATCCTGAAACATTAAGCTGCTAGTCCTGCCCATTCCTGAGCCATGTTTCTGTAATTGCTATGATATCCCAGTCCCATGTTCTTAACCATGTCCTGAGTTCATCTGCCTTCTCTGTTAGGCCCCTTGCATTGAAATAAATGCAGTTTAATTTATTAGTCCTACCTTGTCCCTGTTTGACTCGCTTCTGTTCTCAACTGTACCAGTCTCAGATTGATCTCTTTCCTCACAATCTCCCTGGGTCCTCCCCCAACCTTACTAGTTTAAATCCTCCTGAGGAGCTCTAGCAAATCTCCCTGTCAGTATATTAGTCCCCTTCCAATTTAGGTGTAAACCATCCTTTTACAGGTCACGTTTACCCCAGAAGAGATTTCAATGGTCCAAAACCATGAATCCTTCTCCCATACACCAGCTCCTCAGCCATGCATTCATCTGCTCTATCCTCCTAGTCCTACCCTCACTAGCTCATAGCACCGGGAGTAATCCAGATATTACTACTCTGGAGGACCTTCTTTTTAAATTCCTGCCTAACTCTCTGTAATCTTCCTTCAGAATCTCAATCTTTTCCCTTCCTATGTCACTGGTTCCAATGTGGACAATGACCTTTTGCTGGCCCCTCTCCCCTGTGAGAACATTCTGCGCCCTTTCTGAGACATCCTTGATCCTGGCACCAGGGAAACAACACACCATTCTGCTTTTTCGCTGCTGGCCACAGAATCGTCTGTCTGTACCTCGGACTAGAGAGTCACCTAACACAATTGATCTCTTGGAACCTGATGTACCCCTCATTGCATTACAGCCAGTGTCAATACCAGAAACCTGGCTGTTCATGCTACATTCCCCTGAGAATCCATCAGCACCACCCCCCCTGCATTTTCCAAAACAGCATACTTGTTTGAAATGGGGGTAGCCACAGCAGGCTCCTGCACTAGCTGCCTACCTCTCTTACTTTTCCTGGAGTTAACCCATCTATGTGATGGTATCTGAAACTTTCCTCCCTTCCTATAACTGTCATCCATCACATACTGTTGCTGTTGCAAATTCCTCAATGGTTCTAACTGTCTCTCCAACTGATCCACTCAATCTGATAAGATTCGCAACCAACAGCATTTATTACAGATATGATCCGCAGTAACCCTTAAACTCTCTTTAACTCCCACATCTGACAAGACGCTCATATCACTGTACTAAAGGCCATTTTTGCTCCTTCACAATCTAAAGACCCAGAAAATAATACCTTCATATTACTCTACAAAACACTGCCCCAGGTTAAATTAATAGTTATGGCCTATATTTTAAGTTTAATCAAGAGACATATCTCAAAAAACATATGATCAAGAAAGAACTCACTCTACTTACTAATGCAGACTTTCTGTAGATCCCACTTAAAAACAATACACTTATTTGCTTCTGTGCTGTGAACTTCGCCCAGTTTCTCTAAGATCAGTTGTGAATTTCAGTTTGTTAATTTTCCCAGACGCACTCCGATGTCCAGCGATACATGAATTTAAACAGCAAAGGCAATAACTGTGGAGGTTTACTGCTTGTCAGTTTCTTTTTCTCTCTCTCCTGCATTGACCTCACCATGTGCTTCCTTTGTCTGTTCTTCTCCCTTTTAAAACTGCTGTTGTTTTGACTTTTTCTTTCCAAACTTCCAAAACAATGTATCAGCATATAAAACAGTAATTGCTGCTCTTGGAATTCAAGAAAATCTCCTCCAACACCTAAAATACCTCAATAAAGGAGCAGCTGTTACACCCAGAAAGTTTTCCCGTCCTCCATCTTGGATTACCCAGAATGGTGTTATGACCTGCTTTCTCTTTATGTGTTTAGGTTTTCTTGGGTTGGTGATGTCTTTCCTGTGATGATGTCATTTCCAGTACTTTTTCTCAGAGACTGGTAAATGGCGTCCAAGTTGATGTGATGTTGATAGAGTTCCGGTTAGAATGGCATGCTGCTGGGGATTCTCATGCATGTCTCTGTTTGGCTTGTCCTAGGATGGATGTGTTGTCCCAGTCGAAGTGGTGTCCTTTCTCTTCTGTATCGAGGGATACTAGTGATAGTGGGTCATGTCTTTTTATGGCTAGTTGACGTTCATGTATCCTGGTGGCTAGTTTTCTGCCTGATTGTCTAATGTAGTGTTTGCTACAGTTCTTGCAAGGTATTTTGTAAATGATGTTCATTTTGCTTGTTGTCTGTGTAGGGTCCTTCAAGTTCATTTGCTGCTGTTTTAGTGTGTTGGTGGGTTTGTGGGCTACTGTGATGAAAGGAGGTCTGAGTAGACTGGCAGTCGTTTCTGAGATGTCTTTGATGTAGTGGAGAGTGGCTAGGGTTTCTGGACGTGTTTTGTCTGCTTGTTTGGGTTTGTTGCTGAGAAATTGGCAGACTGTGTTCAATGGGTATCTGTTCTTTTTGAATATGCTGTATGGGTGATTTTCCTTGGTTCTTCGTAGTTCCCCTGTGCTGCAGTGTGTGGTGGCTCATTGAAATAATGTTCTAATGCAGTTTCGTTTGTGGGTGTTGGGATGATTGCTTCTGTGGTTCAGTATTTGGTCTGTATGTGTTGTTTTTCTGTAGATGCTTGTTTGAAGTACCCTATTGACTATTTGCTCTACTGTGACATCTAGGAATGGCAGTTTGTTGTTGGTTTCCTCCTCTTGTGAATTTTGTACCGATATTGTTGATGTTCTTAAAGGTTTCTGCTAATTTGTTTCATTTGGTTGGTGACAAAGGTATCATCTAAGTAGCGGACCCAAAGTTTGAGTTGGATGGTTGACAGAGCTGTCTGTTCGAGTCTCTGCATTACTGCCTCTGCTAAGAAACCTGATATCAGAGATCCTACGGGTGTTCTGTTGGCTTGTCTGTAGGTTTTGTTATTGAACGTGAAATGGGTGGTAATGCGTAGGTCCACTAGCTTGATGATGTTGTTTTTGCTGATGAAGTTGCTGGTGTTTGGTGTATGTTTTTGGTTCTTCTAATAATGGAGTCAATGTTTCTTTGGCCACGTTGATGTTGATGAATGTGAACAGGGCTGTTATATCAAAGGAGACCATTATTTCATCCTCTTCTGCCTTGTAAATGATGTTCATTTTGCTTGTTGTCTGTGTAGGGTCCTTCAAGTTCATTTGCTGCTGTTTTAGTGTGTTGGTGGGTTTGTGGGCTACTGTGATGAAAGGAGGTCTGAGTAGACTGGCAGTCGTTTCTGAGATGTCTTTGATGTAGTGGAGAGTGGCTAGGGTTTCTGGACGTTTTTGATAGTGTTCTGGAATTCTTGGCTGGAGTGAATGGAGTGGTGTGAGTCTTCTACTAAGTGTTTTAGTCTTTGGTATAGTTCCTTGGCTAATCTGTACGTTGTTGTTGTTCCAGGTAGCGAGACTATGGGTTTGAGGGGAGCTCCTGGTTTGTGAATTTTGGGTAGTCTGTAGAAGAGTGATGTGTTAGATCCGTCTGGTTTCATTTTTTGGAAGTCTATTTTGTTTAATTCTCCAGATTTCTGAAGTTTTTTGTGTAGGGTTATGATTCTGTTCTCTCGTTGTGGGGTCGGGTCTATTGCCACCTATTGGTAAGTGTCGCTATTTGCCAGCAGTGTGTTCTCTTTCTCAATTTAGTCTGTCAGTTTAAAATGACTGTCAAGCATCCTTTGTCTGCAGGTAGGATAACTACATTGGACAAATAGGCAGAAAACTCACCACCAGGATATATGAACATCAGCTAACCATAAAAAGACATGACCCATTATCACTAGTATCCCTATATACAGATAAGAAAGGACACCACTTCGACTGGGACAACACATTCATCCAAGGACAAGCCAAACAGTGACATGCACGAGAATTCCTAGAAACATGGCATTCTAACTGGAACTCTATCAACAAACACATTGACTTGGACCCCATTTACCACTCTCTGAGAAAAAGAACAGGACATAACGTTACAGGAAATGACATCACTAACCCAAGGAAACCTAAAGACATAAATAGAAAGCAGGTCATAACACCAGTACTTCACCGGAGGCTCACTGACAATGTTACCTAGTATGGTGACAAAGCATCTGAAAATGAATCTTCCAGTTCAGCAAGCAAATTTAAATCCATCACAGAGACATGGCTGAAAGAGGGGCAGGATTGGCTGCTTAACATTCCAGTAGATCAATGTTTAAGGCGAAATTTACTCACTCCCAACCATATTCTCTAATTCTTGCATAATTTGGTTTTGTTCACCTTCCCCCAATTTGACACCTTCATCTGAAGACTACTTTTTTCCTTATCCATAAGAATCCAAGCACTTATGTAATTATGGTCATATTCCCAAAATGCTCCCCCAAGGAAATTTTGATCACCTTGCCGTACTCATTTTCCAATACTGGGTGCAGAATAGCCCCCTCCCTCATTGGACTATTCACATACCGTTTTAAAAAAACCTCTCCTGGGCGGCACGGTGGCACAGTGGTTAGCACTGCTGCCTCGCAGCGCCAGAGATCCGGGTTCAATTCCCGCCTCAGGCGACTGACTGTGTGGAGTTTGCACGTTCTCCCCGTGTCTGCGTGGGTTTCCTCCGGGTGCTCCGGTTTCCTCCCACAGTCCAAAGATGTGCAGGTCAGGTGAATTGGCCATGCTAAATTGCCCGTAGTGTTAGGTAAGGGGTAAATGTAGGGGTATGGGTGGGTAACGCTTCGGCGGGTCGGTGTGGACTTGTTGGGCAGAAGGGCCTGTTTCCACACTGTAAAGTAATCTAATCTAATCTAACCTAACAAATTGCTCCCCATCCAAATCTCCGGCATTCAGGGAGTCCCAATCTATATGGGGGAAGTTAAAATCATCCACCACAACAGCTGTGTTATTTTCACATCTTTCCAGAATCTGACTACATATCTCATCCTTTATCTCCCATTGTTAGTAGGGAGGTCTGTAGTACAATCCCAGCATTGTGATTGCACCTTTCCTATTCCTGAGCTCTACCCATATTGCCTTGCTGTAAGATCCCCACAGGGTGTCCTCCCTCAATGCAGCTGAGTTATTTCCCTAACCAGTAATGCACCTCCCACACACCTTTTGCTTCCTCCTTTGTCTCATCTAAAACATTGATATCTTAGAATGTTAAGCTACCAATCCTGTCTCTCTTTCAACCATGTGTCTGTGATAGCAACAACATCATAATTGCATGCATCAATCCAGGCTCTAATTTCATCATTTTACTGTTATACTTCTTGCATTGAAGCAAATACAACCTAAGCCTCTAATTCCGCTGAGCTCACCAATCTCTCCCATGTTGCTCTTCTTCTTAGCTATATTTGCCTTAGTCTCAAGCTTTTCCAAGTCTTTATACTTACTGATCTGCTGCTCCACACTAGTTTAAACCCTCCGAGTGGCACTATGAAACCTCCCTACCAGAATATTGGTGCCCCTCCAGTTTAGATACAATCTGGCCATCTTGTACAATTCCAAACTTCCTTGGAAGATTTTCCAATGATCCACATGTCTGAAGTCTTTCCCCATACCAGATCTTTAGTGACGTCTTCAATTATATTATGTCTCTTGTACTATGTCTCTGTTTCTAGCCTCAGTAGCACGTAGCATAGGCCATGTATCACTATTATTCTAACTCTTACTGTACTGCAGTTGGAACAATGTCAACTACAGGTTTAGGGGAGCAAATATCAAAATATTTCAGAATTTTTGAAGTGCAGAGAGGTGGAGATGGAGTATATCATTTACTTGTCAAATTGAGGGGTCTTTTCAATCAATATTTGAAGAAGGTTGAGCATATTTGAAGTCTCCTTCCAGCTGGCAATAGAGAAAGATTAGGAAGGTGGAGGTATATCTCTGACAACAACCTGCCACTTTATAGCACTGCTACTATTGCAGCAACCTGATCTTCCTGACATCTATCTAATCAACAGTACTAATAGCTCTCATTCAATATAAAAATCAACAGCACAAATTTGATCCAATGGGCCAAACAGTATGAAAAATAAATCTCTCTACATTTAATCATTCACTTCATATTACATTAGAGTGTCACTACAGATGACATTTTCAAGAAATAGGCCTGATGAACAGGCTGAAGTACAGGAATCTGAGTCCAACTCTCATTTGGGAAGAAAGAAATTCTAGTAGATAAATGGAGTGTGGGTATTAAAGGGTCAACAAGAATTTAAAAGAATTTTTTAAACCAAAGTGAGTAATTGACTGACTCATTTTTCTTAGGACTAAAGCATCAGTAGAATTCTGTAAGTGCTAGTTTGATAGCACAAGTATGCAGAGAAGTAAATGAAGCTACAATAATCAGGATGTGGAGGGAAGACAATAACAAAAGAGAAAGATTTGCATCTTGGATTTTATTTCTCTTAAATATATATTTATTCTTTAAAAGAAGTTTACACATTTGTAGTTTGCTACAGACTATATGCTATAATCTAGGTTTCACAGTACTTACAGTTACATTCAGTAAGGATTATTTATAATTATATAGTTACATTAGGATGAGGGGTGTTAATCTTGTCACTTGTCAATGGTAAATTAAAGAACTGCAGGCTAAGGGATAATGATAATTAGAATTTATTAGACAGTCTACTGTCAATTCAAAGTCACTTAATTTGAATTACAGGATAATTCAAATTCAAATTGTGCTAAAATAAAGTGCTGTTTTATTCCAGTTGCTTAATTCAGATTACCAGATAATTCTATTACTTTATGAAAAAAGTCAGTGAACGAACAGCAAACTGAGTAGAATTGGGTCAGATTTCATTTTCTTGTACATGGGCAGTGTGAAAAAACCTTTTAAATTGAGATATTAGAGTTGTAAGAATATGAAGAATCAGCACAAGGTCGTTCATCGTCTGATGAAAAACCAGGTATAATGAATAGGTATGAATAGGTAATTGTTTTTAGAATAGTCATTTTATGATCAAATTAAGTTAGCAGAGAGATGGTGATCAGCAGCTTGTAATATAATTATGAACCCTTTAGTGTTAAATGGATTATTGTTAAAGATAAATATTTAAATTGAACCCACTTGCTGTCATTTGCCCTTATTTAACAGCGTCGTTTGAATTATGGAAGCATTTCTAGAATTTTCTTTGGATACATTAGATTTTACTGTAGAGAATGTTGAGTCAAAGCAGTAACAATATTTTATCCCAGCTTGTACCACAATTTCATGGTGCTAAAATATAACATTTCATAATATCACAATTCAAGAAGCCTAGATTCCAGTTATTTTCAGTGCTCAAGCCGAAAAGAATAATGTTTGTGTGAAGATTTGTAGCTCGGGTGCTTGTTGTTGTGATTCTGTTCGCCGAGCTGGGAATTTGTGTTGGAGACGTTTCGTCCCCTGTTTAGGTGACATCCTCAGTGCTTGGGAGCCTCCTGCGAAGCGCATCTGTGATCTTTTCTCCAGCATTTATAGTGGTTTGAATCTGCCGCTTCTGGTTGTCAGTTCCAGCTGTCCGCTGCAGTGGCCGGTATATTGGGTCCAGGTCGATGTGCTTGTTTATTGAATCAGTGGATGAGTGCCATGCCTCTAGGAATTCCCTGGCTGTTCTCTGTTTGGCTTGTCCTATAATAGTAGTGTTGTCCCAGTCAAACAGGAAGACAGCTCATGATCTGCATCCATGAACACCAACTAGCCACGAAACGACACAACCAGTTATCCTTAGTAGCCACACATGCAGATGACAAGCAACATGAGTTTGACTACTATGATGTGGTCATAGTAGTCTTTCTTGACATTTCACATCATTTGGTTATATTTTCTTGTACTGATTTGATTATTTATTGATTGGAAATAATTTTGATTTGGGGGAAACAAACACACATTCAGCCTATACATATTTCAAACCTGATTAGCTAATTTTTATAGGTCTGGTAATCATATGTTTAAAAGAATTAAATTACATTCTCAGCTATTTTCTTGCAGGTTGTAATCTGTACAAATAACATGTCTATTAAAATGTAGATAAAAATATCATAAGTACATTGAACATTTATCACCTGAAATTGCAAATAGTAATTTTGCAGTTATAACCATTTAAGCTTAAGACAACTAGACCATTATCATCCAGATCAGGAGTAGGAAATACTTCACTGGATTTCACAAAGAAACGTATGTGACATTCCATGTCAAATTAACTGATGACATGACAAAAGAAAAGAACATATAGTGCAAACTAAGCTGCAAAATTTGACTATTATTGTCTTCGCTACTCACAGTAAGGAATTTGACGTATACCTTGGAGAAAGCTTTGTGGTGGAGTTTCTGGAGGTCAGTATTCGGACCCTTTTTTGTGATATACAAGAATGATATAAAACTCAGTGAGCAGGGGACAATTTCAAGTTTGTAGATGATACAAAACTTGACTATTGTAAATTATGAGGAAGGCACTATAAAAATTCAAAAGGGTATTGACACAATTGAGTGACTGGATAGCTTGCAGATGAGGTTCATTGCAGAGAAGAGTGAGGTGACACATTTTCATACAAAAGAGCATGCAGCTACAATATAAAGAGTCTGATTCAAAAGGATATGCAGGTACAGAGGAACCAAAGTGAAAAGTGGCAGGACAGGTAGAGAAAGCAGTTAATAAAGGATGCAACATTCTAGGCTTCATCAATATGAGGACAGAGAATAAGAATAGGAAGGATATATTGAACTTATATTGGACATTAGTTCAACCACAGCTGGAGTATTATGTATAGTTCTGGATGCTACACTTCAGAAAGGATATAAACGCATTGGAGAGAGTGCAGAAGAGGTTTATGAGAACCATTACATGAATGAGAGACTTCAGTAATGAGGATAGTTTGGAGAAGTTGGCAATATTCTCCTTGAGGAGGACAAGGCTGAGATGTGCCTTAATAAAAATGTTCAAAGTCATGATGGGTGCGGAGGGAGAAGATGGAAAAATGATTCTTGCTCATAAGCAGATCGAGAATCAAAGAGCACAAATTTAAAGTGGTTTGCCAAAGAAGCAAAAAATATTTTCATGGAGTGTATAGGGTCTAGAGCGTGTTACCTGGAAGTGTGATGTAGTCAGTTTCGTTTGAGGGGTTCGAGGGGGATTCAGTCAGTTTTTAAAATACGAGGAAACTCCAGGAGACTGACATTAAACTGACATGCTGAGAGAATTGGTGCAGACATGATGGGCCAAATAACCTCCTGCTGCACCAGAACAATTCAGTAATTGTTCCAGATAGAAATTATGTCTCCTGCTAACATGTAGTAGAAACCTAAATTTCTCTTTAGTTCTGTGTACTTTTGGAACAGTTTACAAAAGGCGCTGACTGGTAGTAAAACCATTGATTTTTCCAGTCTCCACTTCTCCTCATTTACATGAGTTCAAAGACTTTGAGGTACTCAGCATTGCCAATATTGATGCTAATGGGGTCATAGTCATGGGCTTTAATTTTAGCTCACTGTGTGCAGTGGCTTCTGAAACATTTAAGAAAATAGTGAAATATTGGGAAGTTTTCTTTCAGAGTCAGCAAAACTTCTCATTTAATAAATGTGGGTTTCCTCTTAGTAAATTCATGAAATAAAAAAAAGTTGAGAAAATGCAAAGAGCAATATTTAAACAGGATTTTCTAGTATTGTGAGCTGTGTATCAAACCAGCAATTGTTCAGGATTTCTTAATTTGCACAGGGAATAAAAACTCAGCAGTTGTTCCCAGAGCCTGATAAGAAATAAAGCAAAGTGACCCAATAAAATACTTTTGGGGCCACTTTAGGATAATTCACAAACCAGAGTCTAGATTAGAGTGGTGCTGGAAAAGCACAGCAGGTCAGGCAGCATCCGAGGAGCAGGAAAATCGACGTTTCGGGCAAAAGCCCTTCATCATCTCATTTTGCTGATCTTGCCACAATTTAGAGTTTTAATCAAAATAATAAAAGTGACTTCAATTTTAGTCAAAAGCCTGAACAATTATCATTCAAAACAAACAGTTGAAAATGATAATTATGCAAAACTAAGTGGTGTATGAAAGATTTATTTTGGAAAGGATTACAAACAGCACTAAAATTCTTGCAGACATCACGGACACAATTACATTGCTGTTTTCAAAGTGGAAAAGATAAGGAGGTTTACTTCTCCGATTTTTAGTTCACTTGGACCAAAGGATCTGTTGCTGTACTATACATCCCTATGACTTTATGACTCTTTGACTCGAAGGTTAGAATTTACTTCAATTCTGCAGAACTTACCTGACTCAAAATGTTAATGCTTTTTCTCTCTCCAGAGCTGCTGCCAGACCAGGTGAGTTTCTCCAGCATGCTGTTTTTGTTTCAAGTTTCCAGGATCCACAGTATTTTGCTTTTAAATTGGATCCAAAATTGTCTTGTGGCAGGAGGCAGAAGGTGACAGTCATATATTATTTCTATGAGTGGAAGCCCACTGCAGAGTTTGGTGCTGGGTCCATTCCTGCTTGTAGTTTACATTAATGATCTAATTGGAGGCACAGTCAGTGACCCCTTAGGTGAGACAGAAATTAATGGTGCGGTAGATAGAACACAAGTGCTAGGAGCAGAAATATGCATTTCAGTCCCTTGGACCTGCTCTGCCATTTAATACAATCATGGCTGATCACTTCACAACATCTCCTTCATTTTTCTGCCTGTGCCCAGAACCCTTTAACAAGTTACTAATTAAAAATCTGTCGGTCTATCTTCTCCTTAAAATGTATTCAGTGTCATGACATCCACCACACTTGAGGGTAGTGAATTCCACAGATTTGGACTCTTTCAGAGAAATAATACCTCTGAAACACTGTTTTATATCTGCCATCGTTTTGTCCGAAATCTATAATCTGTTGTTCTAGATTGACCTTCAAATAGTGAGAGAGATAAATGTGCAGGTCTGATAGGGGCAAATCCTGAAAAGTATGAGGTGATGCACTTTGGGTAGGATTAACAAGGCAAACAATAATGGTAATAACCTAGGAAGTACATGGGATCAGGGTGATCAGTTGTATATGTCCATAACCCTTGAAAGCAACAGGAAACATTGCCAAGGTGGTTAAAAATGCATATGGGATAATTGCATTCACTTAGAGGCATTGAACACAAGAACAGGGAGGTTATGATGGAGCTATACAAAACTTTTGGAATATTGTGTGCAGTTCTGGTTGCTAAGCTATTGAAAGGATACAATTCCACTAGACCATAGGGTGAACCCCCTTGCTCTTATATTCAGTGCCTTGGATTTATGGACAAGGAATTTCAATCCTGTATATGTTGTTGTGGCACATTCTGAGTAAAAGCTGCTGTTCACCCACCATTCTGAGTCCCATTTTCACCCCATTCTCTTAAGAAGATTCAAGTAACAACTCCCTGCACCTTGTTCACCTTGTTCACCTTCTGCATTGTGTCTGTCTACTTGAGCTTGGAGTCAGGTCCATGTGCTGCAGGTCAGAATACACAGCTTATATCCCATAAATGAACTTTTGGGTTTAGCATTCCAAGAGAGTTGCCATTCTCTCAATAGAGGAAGTCATGCATTCTTATGAGTGGTTAATCACAGTATTCATTGCCTGCATTTCTTCTCCATTGTCTGTGTCAGGGCACATAAATCAGAAGCTTGGCTGGATCTGCAACTGTGCTGTGTAGTATGCCCAATGTTTATTGCCTAACAGATGACTCCCAAAAGCTCATTATCAACCTGGGGTCCAGCATCTGGTTCACTGCAATATCTGCAATATTCCTTCCAGTGTCGAAGACCTGAACTAGCTCAGCTAATCTGGTGATTGTGACATACTTGCACCATTGTGTCTTCCCCCTTTGGCCACATGTGCAAATCCACTGAACTGTTTTTAGTTGCTGCACAACGATGCAATGATGAGATCCCTATGGCTTGCTCCATCTCTTTAGAGTTTAACGGTTGTTGCTTGATGCTGTTAAACTGCAGTTGTCGAGATTTGACTTATAGGGGACATAAACAAGGATTTATCAACAAAGGTTCTGAAAGCACAGTCATACTGATCTCAACATTAACAGTTTCAATCTCTACAGATGTTGTTACAAATTTCTCCCGAATTTTGTTTTTATTATGAATTTTAAGAACTTTATTACATTGGCATCATACAATGATGCTTCCTTAAAGTACCCTGTCAGCTTAGAAAATGCTAGCCAGTTTCTGTAATGTCCTTCCCAATGAACACTTATGCTTTTGTCAATTCAGCAAGCTGCCAAAATCAATCCCATCAATTTGACACATATCACAGCCTCCCGTAAAGGTCAGTATTAAAGGTAAATAGGATGATTCATTAAGGCTTTTATGTCATTGTAACTACAATCCCATTCATAGAGTCATAGAGATGTACAGTATGGAAACAGACCCTTCGGTCCAACCCGTCCATGCTGACCAGATATCCCAACCCAATCTCGTCCTACCTGCCAGCACCCGGCCCATATCACTCCAAACCCTTCCTATTCATATACCCATCCAAATGCCTCTTAAATGTTGCAATTGTACCAGCCTCCACCACATCCTCTGGCAGCTCATTCCATACACATGAGTTTCTCTGCCAGCTCCATCTAGACGTTTTTTTGATGGAGGAAGGGGTCCTTTTGCCAATCTCCAGCATGAGAACCACTCACTAAAAGCCTGGAGGAGAACTTGAAGAGTCAATGTTAAACTAATGGTCTTACAGCTTTAGGATCCTCCACTTTGAGTGGCGGCAGCAAGAGGGGGAATGGAACAAGCTTATTGTTAGAGATATTATTTCCTCCTTGGAAAAGGAGCCAGAATGAGACTCTGCTTGCAATGTAACACGAGAATGGAGCAAACCTCTGACCTTCTGTGCTCCACACTGCTTCAGTATCAGCTCTAATTGCTGCCTTTTTCCACAACTGTGTGTGAAAAAAAAATGTGCAGGTTAGGTGAATTGGCCATGCTAAATTGCCCTGTAGTGTTAGGTGAAGGGGCAAATGTAGGGGAATTGGTCTAGGTGGGTTACGCTTCGGCGCGTCGGTGTGGACTTGTTGGGCCGAAGGGCCTGTTTCCACACTAAGTAATCTAATCTAATCAAATGCCAATGACCCTAAGGCTGCCAACAACCTGAAATATGTGGTAATTTAATTTGGTGACGGAGACTGACTTTCAGTATATCTTCCTTCCCACAGATGTCCTACCATAAGCCCGATATTTGTTTAGGAACCCACACAGCAGAGGTTGGCCAGCATTTCTGTCCATCAGCCACTAATCGGGAGCAGGAGAAAACAAACAATTCACTTTCCTTAAGCCAGTGGAATGTGTTAAATACAATCCACAGCACAAATTAGAAATTGAACCTAGGGACTAGATTTTGTTGTCTCACAGTTGAAGGTGAGTCAGCAAGACATGGCCACTGATTGGTAAAGCAGAAGTTCCATTTCTGTTGGCAACTATTTTGTGGGACAAGTCACAGGGTGTGGATTAGGAAGCCTTCCCACCTCAATCAGTAAGCATGAGGTCACAACTTCCACATGGTAGACAGTCTTTAGGAACCCTCCAGAACCCTGCTGAGTGTGTACCTTACCAAATGCACTTTGGAAACGTATTGGATCTACTGGTTCCTCTTTACTTATCCTGCTGGTTATTTCCTCAAAAATCTAATAAATTTAGATTAGATTAGATTAGATTAGATTACTTACAGTGTGGAAACAGGCCCTTCGGCCCAAGTCCACACCGACCCGCCGAAGCGCAACCCACCCATACCCCTATATGTACCCCTTACCTAACACTAGGGGCAATTTAGCATGGCCAATTCACCTGACCCTGCACATCTTTGGACTGTGGGAGAAAACCGGAGCACCCGGAGAAAACCCACGCAGACACGGGGAGGGGAGAACGTGCAAACTCCACACAGTCAGTCGCCTGAGACGGGAATTGAACCCGGGTCTCTGGCGCTGTGAGGCAGCAGTGCTAACCATTGTGCCACCGTGCCGCCCCAAGTTTGTCAGGCATGATTTCCTCTTCATGTTGCCTGACCCTTCTTGATTGTATTACGTATTTCTAAATGCTCTGCTATTGCATCTTTTATATTTGACTCTAACATTTTCGCAATGACAGATGTGAAACTAGCTGGTCTATAGCTACTGCTTTTTATTTATCTCCCTCCCTGATTCAATAAGGGTGTTGATTCAATAAGGTCTAATTCCCTGGGACTTTTCCAGAATCTAAGGATTCTTTCAAGAATCCATCAGTTCATCCACTATCTATTAATATCCGAGGATGCAACTGTCAGGTTCAAGGGACCAATTGGCTTATATTCCCAGTAGGGAATATAAGCCTGAAGAAGGCTTTTGCCCGAAACGTCGATTCTCCTGTTCCCTGGATACTGCCTGACCTGCTGCGCTTTTCCAGCAACACATTTCCAGCTCTGATCTCCAGCATCTGCAGACCTCACTTTCTCCTTATATTCCCAGTAGCTTTCCTTGTACTTTTTCTCTAATGATAGATGATATATTTATTTCATCCCAAAATTGAGCCGTTACATTGTTTAGTAGTTTTGGAATGTGATACTCTTCTACTGTGAAGATTGTTGCAGAGTATTTACTCAATTGCTCGGCCATTTTCTGGTTCCCCATTATTATTTTCCCAGATTATGTAATTCAGGCTTATGTTCACTTTGTCTTTTTATGTATTTAAAAAATGTAAAGAAGCTCCTACTGCGCTGTGATATTACTTGCTATTTAGTCCTTTGCTGTTTTGTTCTTGTCTTTTTTATAATTTTCTCCCTTATTTGGTATTCTTCAGTTGATTTTTAAAACTCTCCTAAGTTTCTGCCTTTCCACAAATCTTTGCTGTATTGTACTACTTTTATTTCAATTTGATGCTATCCTTAACGTATGTGGTCAACAATAGTTAGTTTATCTCCTTCTTAGAGTCTTTCTTCCTCACTGGAATGTATCTCTAGCCTCCTTTTCCAGCAATCCAATGTTCACTATTGCCTTTCTGTTACCTTTCAGATATCTTGAAAAAAAAACTCTTGCAATCTTCTTTTATATTACCATCTAGCTTACCCTCATTTCATCTTCTCCCCTTTATGCTCTACTAATTTTAAAAAACTTCCTAATTCCTTTGGCTTCCACTAATCTTCACCACAGTGTATGCTTTTTCTTTTGCTTTTATACTGCCTCATCCTCCTGGAATATGTTTGTTCTTCCTTGGGATGAATTTCTACTATGCCTCCCGAATTGCTCCTGCCATTGCTACTCCACTGTCTTCCCTGTTAGCGTCTCCTTCTAATCAACTCTGAACAGCCCCTGCATCAAAGTCTTTGTAGTTACTTTTATTCAATTATAATACTGTTACATCTGATTGCACTTCTCTCTCTCAAACTGGAGGGTGAAATCTATCATATTATGGTCACTGTCCTATAGGGATTCCTTCTCCTTAACCACCAATCAAATTTTCCTCTTTAGATATCACCAAATCCAGAGTTGCATGTTCCTCAATGGGCTGTTCTACAAGCTGCTCCAAAGAAACTCTCAGAGACATTCTGTTTCTTGAGACCCCTACCAAACTGATTTTCCCTGCCCACCTATATATTGAAGTCCCCCTTGATTATTGTAATATTGCCTTTCTTACATGCCTTTTCTATCTTCTGATTTTCTTCTTCCACGCATCCTGACCTGTTTTTTCCTTTGCGATTCCTCAACTCTATCCACACAGATTCCACATCTTTTGACTCAGTTCACTTCTTGGTATTGATTTAATTTCATTTCTTACTAAGAAGGCATCCCACCCGTTCTGCCCATCTGCCTGACATAGCATCATACAGCATGGAATTGGTCCAAATCATTTGTGCTGACCAAGTTTCCCAAACTAAACTAATCCCATTTGGTTGCATTTGGCCCAAAACCCTCCAAACCTTTCCTATTTGTGTACTTATCCAAATGTCTTTTAAATGTTGTAACTGTACCTGTATCTACCACTTCCTCTGGCAGTTTATTCCACATAAGAACCATCCTGTGTGAAAGCGTTGCCCCTCAGGTCCCTTTTAAATCTTTCCTGTCTCACCTTTAACCTGTGCCCTATAGTTTTGAACTCACCAACCTGAGGGAAAAGGTCTTTTCTATTCACCTTATCTATGCCCTTTGTGATTTAAGAAACAAGGTCATCCCTTGACCTCCAATGCTCCAGTGAACAATTTCTCAGCCTATCCAACCTTTCTACATAATTCAAGTTCACAGCTCTCAACCCATTGCGATACCTACAACATCGTACCTTCCAATTTCAATCTGTGCTACAAGCTGCTTTACCTTGTTTTACCTCGCTGTTCACCAGGACTCTGGGCCCACATAATTCCTGTCGAGCCTGTCCTATCAGAACAGTTCCTTCCTTCCCCAGTTTTGATGCCAGTGTCCCATGAATTCGAATCTGTAAATAATTCCCCTTTTACCTTCAATCTGGAAAGGAAAAAGAATAACTAGAGAGAAAGAAGGACCCCTGAAGGACCAAAGTGGACATGTATGTGTAGAACTGCAGGAGATGGGTGAGATCCTCAATGAGTATTTCTCCTCTGTGTTTACTGTGGAAAAAGACATGAAGACTAGGGGAGTTGGGGAAGTTAGTGGTCATATCTTGGGGACAGTCCATATCATAGTAGAGGAGGTGTTGGATGTATTAGAATGTATTAAGGTGGATAAATCTCCTGGTCCTGACTAGATATAACCAAGAACACTGAAAGAATCGAGAGAAGAAATTGCGAGGGCCCTGGCTAATATTTTTGAGTCATTGTTAACCAAGAGTGAAGTCCCGGAATACTGGAGGGTAGCGAATGTTGTGTCCTTATTCAAGGAGGTCTGCAAAGAAAAATCTGGGAACAATAGACTAGTAAGCCTAATATAAGATAAGTTACTTCAGAAGATTCTGAGAGATAGGATATACATGTATTTGGAAAGACAGGGTTTGATTAGTAATAATTAGCATGGCTTTGTGCATGGGAGATCTTACCTCACAAATTTGCTAAGAGTTCTTTGATGAAGCGACCAGGAAGGTTGATGAGGGCAGGGCAGTCTTATATGGATTTCAGTCAGGCCTTTGATCAGGTTCTGCATGGTAAACTGCTTTGGAAGGTTAGATCGCATGAAATCCATGGGGGGCTAGCAAATTGGATACACAATTGACTTGATAGTAGGAAGCAGAGGATAATAGTGGATGGATACTTTTTGGATTGGATGCCTGTGATTAGTTGAGTGCCTCAGGGGTCAGTACTAGGCCCATTGCTGTTTGTTATCTGTATTAATGATTTGGATGAGAATGTACAATGCATGATTAGTAACTTTGCAGATGACACTAAAATAGGCGAGATCATGGACAGTGAGGAAGGTTGTCAGAAATTGCAGCAAGTCCTTGACCAGCTGGGGAAGTGGGCCAAGAAATGGCAAATGGAGTTTAATATAGTTAAGTGTGAGCTCTTGCATTTTGGAAAGTGAAATCAAGGAAGGAGTTTCATGGTGAATGATAGGGCCTAAAGGAGCATGGTGGAACAGGGGGACCTTGGAGTTCAGGTACACAGTTCTTTGAAAGTGGAGTCACAGGTAGACAGGGCAGTGAAGAACACTTTTGACACACTGGTCTTCATCTGTCAGGAGAAAGTGAGGTCTGCAGATGCTGGAGATCAAAGTTGAAACTTTATTGCTGGAACAGCACAGCAGGTCAGGCAGCATCCAGGGAACAGGAGATTCGACGTTTCGGGCCTGTGCCCGAAACGTCGAATCTCCTGTTCCCTGGATGCTGCCTGACCTGCTGTGCTGTTCCAGCAATAAAGTTTCAACTCTTCATCTGTCAGGGCATTAAGTATAGAAATTGGAAAGTTATGTTGCAGTTGTACAAGATGTTGGTGAGGCTGCACTTGGAGTATTGTGTTCAGTTTAGGTCACCTCGTTATAGGAAGCATGTTATTAAACTGGAAAGAGTGCAGAAGAAATTTATAAGGAGGTTGCCAGGACTCAATGGTATGAGTTATAGGAGAAGTTGCACAAGCTAGGACTTTTTTCTTTCGAGCGTAGGAGACTGAGGGGGGATTCTTAGAGAAGTGTATAAGGTCATGAGAGCCAGGGAAAGGGTGAATGTACTCAGTCTTTTTCCCAGGGTTGGGGAATCAAGGATATGAAGGCATCAGTTTAGGTTAGAGGAGAAAGAATAAAAGCGAACCTGAGGGGCAACCTTTATACACAGAGGGTAGTACGCATGTGGAATGAGCTGCCATTGGAAGTGGTTGAGGCAGGTACATTAACAACATTTAAAACACATTTGGACAAAATGCACAGATAGGAAAGGTTTAGAGGGATATGGGCAAAGTGTGGGGAAATGGGTTTAGCATTGATGGACATTTTGGTTGACGTGGACCAGTTTGGGCTGAAGGGCCTGTCTCCATACTGCAGGACTCTATGACTCCATGACAGTATGAAAGTAACCTAGAATAGATAGTCAAATTAGTAGCTATCACCAATGAACTTGTGGTTTACCTGTGATGTCATTTTTTCATTTTGGGCCCTGAGGCTTCAACTTATCCTGTTTTTAAAAAACAATTTTACAAACTATGAACCAAAAAAAACTCTTTGCACCCCACATCTTGCAAGGATTCCATCCCATTCCTTCGCTCACATTGTATCTGTACAGATTATGTCACCTTCCAACACAGCGCTGTTGATGTGGCTTCCATAACCATGGTTTGCCGTCCACTGTGGGTGATGGGGCCCTCAACCATATCCGATCTATCACCTGTACTTCTGCCCTTGTCCCTTCCCATCATGCGCAACAGCGTGATTGGGTCTCCCTTGTTCTCACTTTTTATCCCACCAGCCTCTGCATTCAAAGGATCATTCTCTGCCATTTCACACAACTCCAGCAGAATTCCACCACCAAAAATATCTTCCACTCATTCTCCCTGTCTGCATTTCGCAGGGATCGTTTCCTCCAAGGCACTCTAGCCCATTCCTCGACCACCAACACCACCCCACCTTCCCACGGCGTCTTCCCATATAACCACAGAAGGTGCAGCACCTGTCCCTTCACCACCTCCCTGCTCACCATCCAAGGGCCTAAACAATCTTTCCAGGTAAAGCAGCATTTCACCTGTAACTACTCCATTTCTTGTGTATTGTATACGCTGCACTCAATGTGGTGTACTCTACTGGGTGGGTGACCACTTTCCAGAACACCTCCGGTCCATGTGCAAGCATGATCCTGACCTTCCCATAGCCAGTTGTTTTAATACAGTGTCCTGCTCATAAGCTTACTGGAGGAGGAACATCTCATCTTCAAACTTCTGGACTCAATTTTGAGTTTAACAGCTTCAAATTGTGAACCCATTCCTTCCTTTTCTTTTAGCTTTGCGTGTTACATTTCTGTCACCGTATCCCCTCTTGCCTCTCCCATTCTGTTTTTTTCAAGTCGGGCAGTTAGACACACCATTGTTCTGCCATTCTCACATTCTGATCACTTAATCTGAACTATCAACATCCTTTCTCCTCTAGCACTTCAACCCCCCTCAACTACTATTGCATAAGTACTGCCCCCTCCACACTTCACGTTAGCTCTGATGAAGTCATCTAGACTCGAAACACGAGCTTTGCCGCATTGAATTCCCCTCTGCATTGAACTTCCCCCGCTGCCTTCAAACTTCCCAATCTGTGTACTCATTTGGACTGTCTCACTCCTTTCTGAATGTGCAAATTTACTGATCATGCACTTTCAACAGATTCTCTCTTAAATAGAGCTGAGATGAGCAGAGATGACTGTCACTGTTAAGATGTGGAAGTGCCAGTGTTGGACTGGGGTGGACAAAGTTAAAAATCATGCAACACCAGGCTACAGTCCAAACAGGTTTATTTGGAAGTACTAGCTTTAAGAGGGCTGCTCCTTCATCAGGTAGTTGTGGAGCGGGATCATAAGACACAGAACCTATAGCAAAAGCTCACAATGTCATGCATGCAATGATATGATATATTGAACCAACCTAGTTTACTGTTAAGTCTTTCATCTTTTAGAATGTGTTGCAGGTTTCAGTTCATTCATCTGTAAATCCCAGAACCTCTTTCAAATCCTATTCTCGAGATAACTTAAATTTTTATATAAAAAAGTGACATCTCAGCTCAGACAATGCATTAAAAGTGTGAGATTAGAGTCTGGCCTTTTTCCCCCTTTGAACCTAATTCCCAGATATACTCATTCAACCTCCGTGCCTCACTCTGTCTCAGCAAAGCATCCTTCAAACTTACCCTGCTCATTACTTGGAAGACTACAAAATCTTTTGAAAGTTGAGCTAGAGTAATTTCAAGGGGAGTAAGCACGGCACATTGGTAAATTAACATTGAGGAACGTCAGAGCTGAAAAATGTGTTGCTGGAAAAGCGCAGGAGGTCAGGCAGCATCCAAGGAGCAGGAGAATTGACGTTTCGGGCATAAGCCCTACTTCAGGAATGAGGAAGGTGTGCCAAGCAGGCTAAGATAAAAAGTAGGGAGGAGGGACTTGGGGGAGGGACATTGGGAATGCGATAGGTGGAAGAAAGTTAAGGTGAGGGTGATATGCCGGAGAGGGGGTGGGGGCAGAGAGGTTGGGAAGAAGATTGCAGGTCAAGAAGGCGGTGCTGAGTTCGAGGGTTGGGACTGACATAAGGTGGGGGGAGGGGAAATGAGGCTCCTGGAGAAATCTGCATCAATCCCTTGTGGTTGGAGGGTTCCTAGGCAGAAGATGAGGTGCTCTTCCTCCATGCGTTGTGTTGCCATGGTCTGGTGATGGAGGAGGCCAAGGACCTGCATGTCCTTGGCGGAGTGGGAGGGGGAGTTAAAGTGTTCAGTAAAGGTTAACTCCATAGAAGTACCAAATTTTAGGCAGACATCAGTTATGATGGAGCTTCTCTCAGAGGACCCAGCAAAGTCATATCTGTAATTTTAAATGTAAGCAATTAGGCTCAAATCTGTTATTGACATTTATAAGGGATTACCAAACTCTTAATAGAGATTCTTCAGTGCAGTTATCATTCTACCCCATTGCTTGAAGACTCTCTGCACTCCATATCATCTTTGGCTGAAAGAACACGCTGAAAATAAGATGTTGGACATTCTCAGCAGGTCTGGCAGCACCTGTACAGAGAGAAAAAATAATGTTTTGAATTGAATACAACTTCTTTAAAATAGAAATCTGCTGATGTGTCTCTCCTAAATTGCAGCACAAATTGAGGAAATGCTGATGATTGTCCTTACATCATAGTTTAAATTTTAGAGCATTGACATATTTGATAGTCTTGAGACAATAAATAAGACATTCCCCAGTTTTGAATGGAAACAAAAATCCAGAGAAATGTTTGTAATTTTGCATTGCAACTCCACATGTAAAATATCCCTTCAGGTTGAAGGAATAAGAGAGATTGTATGAATACTTTGATTTTTATAATAGGTAGCTACGTCAGAAATAGTAGCACAATTTTACACATACTAGGGGCAGTGGGAAAATAAATAGAGAAAATTTTCACCACTGGCTGATAGCTAACAGCTGTCACAGTAATGCTTCAGCAGTTCACAATCTCATTCACATTCATAGTTTGTGGTTTGAGAAATGGCAGAAAATTGGAACCTAAAGTACTTGGTTTGAATTGCATACAAAGGTACTTGAGACTGAATCAAAAAGCCTATTGATCGCCTTGCTGTTAACGTGCTAGAGCCCTTTGAATTGTACAGTTACTTGCAAATGTTATATTATCAAAGGATAATGCTCATGAAGCATGCGGACATTGGTTCAAAACAGTCAGCTGAGCTGTTAGTACAATATTTTGGATGTGTTTTTACATTTTAACATGTCTCAACGATACATATGTCATAAAAAGTACAGTGTAGATTCCTAATCCACTTCACTTTACATATGTTTTGGAATGCTTCTTGTACTAACTGTTCAGTATTTGATCATTCAAGGAGGAGAAATTTCACTGCCATTAATAATATTTGTGCTTCTAATCTTCTCGATGGCATCTGCCATTATACTGCAAAGCCTGTTTCTTTCTCATTCCTGTTATGTGATATTATTTGTCTGTCGATTAAAGTTTTGTGCTCACTAAATCAAATTAGCTGCAGCATCACCCGAAAATAGAGTGAACCATCGTATGATCAAACTCCCTTATGAGGCATGCTGCGTAGTGAAACAAGGTATTTTGGTTGTTTGGATACTCATAAGTGTCTCACAGCATGTGTTGGCAACTATGATCTCAAAGAAGATGACTCCATTTACCCCGCCTTTACACACATCATAATGGAATAGTTTAAACAGTAACTCTAGAGACTAATAGGGAAATTTAATCTTGGAAATTCAGGCTGTGAGTGGTTGATGGCGCAACATAATTCAAGGCTGCTTTGGAATGACCAGATGCTTTTCTCAAGAGCTAAAGGTTTTTCTCTGGCATCTTTGGATGATATAAATATGGATGTAAACTGAAAGGAACAGTGAGTGTTACAGAGAGGTTTTGAAAACCAAAGAGATTCTTCTTGAATGCAATTTTAGAATTTAGTCTTAAATTACCATCTAGTTTTCTGAAACTATTTCAATGTAATTTTTGAATCAGATTGTTTTGATTAAACAGCTTCCTTTCAGTGTGAGGGAGATTGAAAACAATGTAGGGCATAGGTAAAAATATGTCTTTGAGCTTTGGGAATTCAATGTTCTAAATATATGTAAGTTATAGGAGGATCAGAAGGCTCACCACAGTAAAATGGCTTTTAGCGACTCATTAGAGTTATAATTGATCACTGTAAATGTTGACTTTTGCAAAAGCCATGTATATGTTAAAATTAGTTAATAAAAAGTCGTTCAACATACAATGCTTTGAAATGACAATTTGTTTGTACATGTTTAATGATAAATTATTCATAAGTAAATACATTTCTAAGTTTTACTTTACCCTGAACTATATTGTGATGTTTTGGAAGCAGTAGGAACCACAGGATTTCAAATCCTATTTGATGGAAAGCTTTTTATTATACTGTAACTTCACATGATAATTTGGCAGACTTTATTAATGTGTATTCTGCTATTTAATATTTTTTGCATATGTATTCCAATATATAAGAGACTCAAACTGTATCAACAGAATATTTTTGAACTTCCATATGTTGTGTAGAATTTGAAAATCATCAATGACTGCTCAGGAAATGAAACAAAAATATGGATCTGACTTTCTGTCATCAGATTTTTGATATTTCATGTTGTCATCTGAAATTCCTCTGAATGTAGGCTCAGTTATAGATTTGACATTTATTGTGAAACAAGGTAGCAGAAAAAGGAATTGCTACTGAATGCATTAAATATTCATAGGCTAATGGTCTGTGGTAATATTTCAGAGTGTGTGTTATTTAAAATTGCTGGAATGACAATAATTGCAATTTCTACAGATTAGATAGAACATACACCTGACATTACTGTTACTGTCTTTTAAACTGAAGGGTCCACCATTAATTGTAGTTAACTTATTAAAATATCTACTTAATCCTTAACACTAGGATCACAGATAAATACAGTCAGAAAATTTGATGGTTATATATAACACTAAATTTGGTTTGGTAAATGACTGAGTTTTCTCAGGCTAAGCTCATAGTATGCTCACCTCAATGGGAAATGTGATGACATGATACAATGGGAGGCATGAAGAAAATTAGTTTATGATAGCCCTGGGTCTAGTTTATACAATTACTGCTACATGGAAATTAATGGACTGGAATTCATAGAGTTAGAGAACACACCTGATAAATTTTGACTAGAAGTTATTGAATAGGAAAATATTTAATATACCTTTGAAGACAGTAACCTTAATTATTTTTGAGCACAGTTGAATAGGAATTGAGAGTATTGTGAAGTGTGGACATCTGGGAATATAGAAAATATGAATGATCAATAAATGTGCCTGGCATTTCTTGTTGTTTTACATGTCAGGTGCTTCAAGTTATAAATACATTTCCAAACATTGTGCTTTAATTTTAATAAGGATTACTCGATAAAGTAATTGTTCACTTGTGAAATAATTAACTATGGCTAAAAGGTATTTTCACAATATTTAATAATGATGTCAAAGGTTCTTAAGAGTGTTGTATGAAGAATTTGAATTAGCAGCAATGAATTGTATTTATAAGTGCATTCAACATAGTAGAACATGTATGTAATAGAACATGTAACATCATACGTTGATAGCACTGTGCATTAAGAAATGAATAATATATTAATGTAATAATAAATTATCTCCCTTCTTGTTCCTTGCCCTCAAAATAATTACACACTCCCCTGCAATTAATTATAATGGCTCAATTGTGAGAGGTGTAAAATATTCTCTATTTGTTTGCATTGTTCCATAACATTTTCTCTACTTATTTTACTAATATTGACAAAGTTTTAATTCACACCTTTCTTCTAAATAATGATTTATCTGCAATGTACTGATAAAGTAAAAGGTGGTGCGTATTGCCTTTAAGTTAGTTCATTGGTTTCAGTTAAGCATTGTTACTACGTCGTTATTCAGATGAGAGGACTCTGGACAAATGCTATTAAAGGAATTGTCTGCAAGTTTGTTTTTGCAGGGTGGCAATCAGTTTCTTCCCTGCCCTGATTTCAGTGATTTTGCATATTTTTGTTGCCTCTCAGTCTACTTGCTGCTCCTTGATAAGGATGCTGTTAGCTTTTTCTGTGTCACTAATTAAGACAATTCATAAGAATTACCAGCGAAAAGGGAAAACAGCTTATCCAATATTGAACTTGCTTCAATAGTTGACAGCTATTCTCTGAAATAAAACAAAGAGTTATGAATGCTGTAGACCTGAAACAAAAACAGAAATTGCTATAGAAACTCAACAGATTTGGCAACATCGGTGAAAGAATGCAGAGTTACCACGTTGAGTCTGATGATTCTTCATCAGCATATCTTCATGAAGGTGAAATCATGCCTAAAAAATTCTTTGAGGAGGTAACAAGCAGGTTAGTAAAGGAGAACCAATGGATATAATATATTTGGATTTCCAAAAGACACTCAATAGGGTTCTGCATATAAAGCTATTTAATACGAGAAGCACCCATGGTGGTGGAGGTAGGATGTTAGAATGATTAGAGGATTAACTAACTGATGGAAAGCAAAGAGTTGGGATAAAAGGGGCATTTTCAAGATGGCAACCTGTAACTAGTGAAGTGTCATAGGGATCAGTACTGGGGCCACAGTTATTTACAAGTTTTTTAAATGACTTGGATGACAGAAGTGAATTTACTATTGCCAAGTTTGTGGACAACATAATAATATTCAGGAAGGTAAGTAATGACGATAACTCAAGTAGTCTCCAGTGGGATATAGATAGGTTAAGTGAATGGGCAAAAATGTGGCAAATGAAATTAATGTGAGAAAATGTGAGGTCATGTACTTGGGGAAAAAGAATAGTAGAGCGGACTATTACTGAAATAAAACTGCAGCACAGAGATTTCAGAGTTCTTAATCATTATTAATAGGGAGGTCTTGCTAAAACTGTATAATGCACTAATCAGACCACAGCTGAATACTGTGGCCCCTTACCGAAGGAAAGGAAATCTGGCATTGGAAGCAGTTGAGAGAATGTTCATTAGGCTGAGCCAGGGTTTAGAGATTTTTGTATTGGAGAGTTGAGTAGCTTGGTCTTTGAACACATTGGAGTTCAGAAGAATGAGAGGTGACCTTACTGAAACATGTAAGACTCTTAGAGGGGAGAAATGAAACATGGAAGTAAGCTAGCTAATAATATAAAATAAGAGAGCAAAAGTTTTCTAGACATATAAAATTTAAGAAAGAGCCAAGAATGGACATTTGATCACTGGAAAATGAGACATGAGAAGTAGTAATGTGGATCAAAGAAATGGCAGAGAAGCTGAATAGATACTTTGCAGCAGTTTCCACAATGGAAGATGTCAGCAACATACCAGAACTTAAAGAGTGTCAGGGGCAAGGGTGAATATAGTGACTATCATGAAGGAAAAGATGCTGGGGAAGTTGAAAAGTCTCAAAGTGGATTAGTCAGCTGGACCAAATGGGCTACAGCCCAGAATTCTGAAAGAGATAGCTAAGGAGATTGCCGAGACATTGGTCGTGATCTTTCAGGAATCACTGAAATCAGGGCGCATCCCAGTGGACTGAAAACTGGCTAATGTAACACCCCCATTTAAGAAGGGAGAGGGGCAGAAGACAGGAAACGATAGGCTGGTAAGCCAGGCCTCAGTTATTGTTAAGATTTGAGAGTCCATTATTAAGAATGAAATTGTGGAGTACTTGGAAGTGCATGGTAAAATCCGGCTGAGTCAACATGGCTTCGTCAAGGGGAGGTCATGCCTGATAAATCTGCTAGAATCCTTTGAGGAGCTATTGAGTAAGTTAGACAAGGAGAGCCAGTTGACGTGATCTATTTAGATTTTTCAGAAGACCTTTGACAAGGTACCACATAGTAGGTTGCTAAATAAGATGAGAGGCCATGGTGTCAGAGGTGAGGTACTGGCATGGACAAAAAAATTGGCTGACTGGTTGACAGTAGACCATCAAGATGTAGGAATCTTTTTAAGGATGGTAGCAAGCAGATAAAGGATTTCCACATGGTCTCTATTGGGATCACAACTATTCACATTATGCAATAATGATCTGGATGAAGGAACTGAGGGCATTGTTGCTACATTTACAGATAATACTAAGATAGGTGGATGGACAGGTAGTGTTCATGAAGTAGGGAGGCTGCAGAAGGACTAGGACATGCTAGGCAAGTGGGCAAAGACATGGTAGATGGAATGTAATGTGGGTACATGTGGTGTTACATATTTTAGTATGAAGAATAGAGACATAGACTATTTTCTAACTGGGGAAAGGCTTTAGAAATCTGAAGCGCAAAGGGACTTTAGAGTCCTAATTCAGGATTTTCTTAAGTTTAATGTGCAGGTTCAGTTGGTGTTTAGGAAGGCAAAGGCAATGTTGACATTCATTTCAAGAGGGCTAGAAAATGAGTAGAGATGTACTGTTGAGGCGATATAAGACTCTGGTCAGATCATATTTGCAATTTTGTAAAATGTTTTGGGCCCCATATCTAAGGAAAGATTTGTTGGCATTGAGAGGGTCCAGAGGAGGTTTACAAGAATAATCTTGGAGATGAAGAACTTATTAAATGAGGAACAATTGAGGACTTTGTGTCTGTACTCAATGGAGTTTAGAAGGATGAGGGAATAATTTGATTGAAATTTGCAGGAGATTGAGAGGCCTGAATAGAGTGGAAATTGACAAGATGTTTCCACTTGTCGGAGAGACTAGGACCCAAGGGCACAGCCTCAGATTGAAGGGATGACCCTGAAGAATTGTGATGAGGTGGAATTTGTTCAGCTAGAGAGTGGGGTTTCTATGGAACTCATTGCTGCAGAATGCTGTTGAGTGAATCAAGATTGAGGTAGACAGTTAGATTATTGACTAATAAGGGGATCAAGTGTTATGGGGAGAATTCAGGAGAATGAGGTTGAGAAACATATCAGGCATGATCGAATGACAGAGCAGACTCAATGGATTGAATGACCTAATTCTGCTCCTACATCTGATGATCTGATAGTTTCATAGGGTAGATGCAGCTAGAAAGAGTCTAATCTCCGAGTAAATATTGTCCATTTAAGACCGAGATAAGGAGGAATCTCTTCTCTGAAGTAGAATTCTTTATCAGGAAAAGCTGTGGAGGCTGGGTCATTGAGTTTATTCAAGGTCTAAATGGACAGATTTCCAATCATTAAGGTAATCCAAGATTATGAGGTAAAAACACGGCAGTGGAATTGAGGAATATCAGATTAGCCATGATCTCATTGTATGGCAGAGAGGATACGATGGGTGAAACAGTTTATTTCTTATAGTAATATGAATTTTGTCTTATAGTAATATGAATTTAAATTGGCTTACCTATTGTGGTGGAATTTGAATACTTGTCTTTGGAGCTGTCATCCATTTCTCGAGAGTAGTGATCCAGTTGACATACATAATGGCCAGCACTAGATGGTTTGGGACTGAGACTGAGGTGTGAACAGAGTCTTCTGCAATTCAGGAATCAAAGATGTTTGAAATGCTTTCCCAATTGTTTGTATATCTGAGGATATTGTTTAAAAAAATAGGATAAATAGACAGTCTCTTCCCTGGGTCGGGGAGTCCAGAACTAGAGGTTCAGGGTGAGAGGGGAAAGATATAAAAGAGACCTAAGGGGCAACGTTTTCACGCAGAGGGTGGTACGTGTATGGAATGAGCTGCCAAAGGATGTGGTGGAGGCTGGTACAATTGCAACATTTAAGAGGCATTTGGATGGGTATATGAATAGGAAGGGTTTGGAGGGATATGGGCCGGGCGCTGGCAGGTGGGACTAGATTGGGTTGGGATATCTGGTTGGCATGGACGGGTTGGACCAAAGGGTCTGTTTCCATGCTGTACATCTCTATGACTCTATGGCTATGTCTACATTACCACATCATGCAGACAAATCTAGAGTTTGGAAATATTGGTCAGAATTGACCAAAATGAATCCAGGAACATTTCGCTCCTAGATTTGATTGTTGTTGTGGAAATTCAAATTATCTTACAGAATGTTAAGGACATCCCAGTAGACTAGGAACAATGAATAAAATATCTATTCAAATGCAGAGGAAGTTTTAACTCTGAATCTGGAGTTCCATCAATTTTGTGTTTATAGCTAACAGCATGATTTCATCGATTATCAGGAAGAAAACTGAATCTTACTTGTATGAGAATGATATAGTAATAGCTATGGCTTTAGAAAGAGTAGATTGTGTTTCACCACACACTTTAACTTGTTAATGAGTGTGATCTCCCAAATGGAATGTGACAATATAAATAGATCATTGATTATCAAGGAAATGCAAGATTATCAGGGAAATTTCAGATGTGTGATTCCAGGTTGGGGGGAAATACTGAGTGTACATGCCCAGCATTAGTTCATGTACTTTATTGTTTCTGTTCTACATGAATTGAATTCAGAATGTGAATTCATCTGACCTGCAGATGATATTAACCAGTGTGCTTGCAACTTAGATCAGGTGGCCAAGAACCTAAAAAAATGAAGTTGCTTAAGATCTACAAATGGGTAAATTATTGCAGATGATATTTGGTACAGGCAAGTCCACAAAGAAAGATATTGGGAAAAAATAATGCATGTCTGGTATCTTACACATTTTATGAATATAGTTAATGATGAGTTGAAAGGGATCAGATACTGATTCCACACTTTTTACTTTAAATAATTGTAGAGCAGTAATAAGCTTATATCACAACCAAGTTTAAAGGAGTGCACTGTCTCACTCTAGTTGTACTAATCCACTGGTTACTAATATATGGATTTACCCAGTTACCAATATGGTTAATTGTACGCCTTCTTTATATAAGGTTCAGAATAGAAAGATCAACAACCAGGTTTCTCTAATAAACAGTAAAACTATTGATTTCTGGTTAAGAAAGACATGTTCAATAAAAGTGCAAAACTTGTTAGCGCAGTTTGAAATATGAAAATATAAATATTTACTCCTGTAATCCAACGCATCCACAAACACATGTACACCCACTAGATAGAGAAAAAAATTAAATTCTCTGCAGGGATTGACTTTGGAAAAAAAAGTCTTTGACAAATAATACCTTGTTCACAAGGGGAAAAAGGGTAAAGAATGAATGTTTCAGAGAGGTTTAGATTTGTGACAGATGTAAACAGTGTTAGCAGTTAGGACCTTTGAAGATACAGCTTGCTCAGAAATTTCCGAGAATAAATACTTAAGACAAATTTCAGGGTAATGGCTGAACCAGGCTTTCGATTTTCACACTGAACTCACAACATGAGACTCTTAGGCCAAGATTGGGCAGAGTAGCTTCTTTTCTTCAGCAGCTATAACCCAATTAAAAGCGAAATAATCACCAAACTCAATTCCTGACAGCTATAAAATCAGTCAGCTGGTTTCCATTAAATTAGTTCAAGCAACCAGCTCAAGCTATGTGACTTTCAAGATGTCTTTAAAAAAGATCCCATTGCCCTTTCTTTAACTTATTTAAAGAAAAAGGTTCAGTAATCCAAATGTACAACTGTCCACAATCCTTTAGCAAATCATCAAAAATACAAAGACTGAAGCATATTCATAACACTATATGAAAGAATGATACATAATATTCCAAGTCAAGTTAACGAAAAGTTGGAAGAGAATTTTAAAATTGCAAAATACTTTGATCAAGCTAAATCTAGGCACTATATTCATATTTGGTCACCAAGGAGAAAGATTCAGAATTTCTTTTAACTTGTTCCAGGAAAGTGGAAAACAATGGCATTTATTGCCCATTTCTATTTTCCAAGGGAAGTAATGAAGATTTCCTTCAATAGTAGCAATCTATATGTGTGTTGGAATGTTTTAGAACATTATCTCAGAGGTGATGAAGTGACAGCCAAGTATCTTTGTCATGCTATGTGTCTGACATTCAGTATTAGTTGAGTGGAGGTTTTTTCCCAACTACATTTTGGAAAGAGTGAGGCTGTATCTTTGGTCCTCTTCAAAAATTGATTTCATTGTCATTGTCTTTGTTCTTTTTTCTGGAAAATGTTTGAGGTTGAACCAGATTATTTGCAACCTGTGTGTCCCCTGACTGAACTTCAAACTTCATATTCTCTCCCTCAGCAAACCGTTTTTTTTTCATTTTTCATTTCTGTAGCATCAATATCTTTGCTCTGTTTCTGCTGAAAACCCATTCATTCACTTGACCTTTCCAATGGTCTCCTGTCTGCCTCCCTTCTTCCCACATAAGAGGGCATTAGGACTAATTGGACAAAATATTTTAAGATTACTAAATGCATAGGAATGATAAATGTAAAATTATTTCCAGATATATTTCCAGAAGCACATCTGTGAAAAGAACAGTATAGTATAGGGGGCTGTCAAGAAGTTCCTCTTTGAATATACACCAGTTAATACATGGAATTTGCAGTGCTGAGAAGATTAATACTTCAGATTCATTCAAGAAACCGTGACATTGCATGATGTACATGTAATTTAAAAAATGTTCTGAATGAATGTCTCAAGGTTTGGAAAATTTGTTAATTCTTAGGTTATGTTGTTAAAGACCATAGAGTCATAAGAAATTGGAGCAGTAGTAGGCAGTTCAGTCCCTCAAGTGTGCTTTGCCATTCTCTAGGATCATGGCTATTCTAGTAATCCTCATATCCACTTTCTTGCCTTTTCCCCGTAAACCTTGATTCTCCTACTCACCAAGAATCTGTTGATCTCAGCTTTAAATATCAACAAGGACTCTGCCCCTACAGTTTGATGTGGCAAGGAGTTCCAAAGACACTCAACTCTCTGGGAGAAGAAATTCCTCCTCATCTCAGTCTTAAAAATAGCATCTCTTTGTTCTGAGACAATGCTCTATGGTCCTAGACTCTTTGTAAGGGGAAACATCCTCTCAACATTTACCCTGTAAAGGCCCTTAAGAGTCTCTTTTAGAAGTTTAAATGAAATAATCTCTGTGTCCTAAGCTCCAGTAAGGAGATTCCCAACCAGTTTCATTTGTTCATTTGACAATCACTCCAAACCTGGGATCATCCCAGTGAGCCTTTTCTGAACTACTTCCAATAAAATGATAGCTTTCTTTAATTAAGGAGAGCAAAGACCAAAACTGAGGCAGCACAGTGGCTCAGTGGTTAGCACTGCTGCCTCACAGCGCTAAGGAACGGGTTCAATTCCAGCCTCAGGCGACTGTCTCTCTGTGTGAATTTTACACATTCTCCCCATGTCTGCGTAGGTTTCCTCCGGGTGCTCCGGCTTCCTTCCACGGTCCAAAGATATGCAGGTTAGGTAAATTGGCCATGCTAAATTGCCCATAGTGTTCAGAGATTTGTAGGTTAGATGCATGAGTCAGGGGTAAAATGTAGAGTAGTAGGGGAGGGGAATGTGTCTGGGTGAGTTACTCTTCGGAGGGTCGATGTGGGCTTATTGGGCCGATAGGCCTGTGTCCACATTGTCGGGATTCTAAGATCATGTCGGGATTCTAAGAAAACTGCTCATAGTACTCCAGATGTAGTCTGACCAGACAATTGTGCATTTTCGGTAGGTCTTCCCTTCTATTACAGCCCAACACCCCCACCCTTGAAATAAGGGCTGGCAGTCCATTAGCCTTCCTGATTACCTGTTACACCTGTGTGTTAGCTTTCTGTAATTCTCGCACCAGTATCCCCAAGTTCCTTTGCAGGCAGCTTTCTGAATATTTTCTCCTCCAGTTAAATAATATTCTGCTCTTGTTCTCCCTTCCAAAATGAGCAATGTCATATTTTCCCACATTATATCCATTTGCTAACTGTTTGCCCACTTACTTAACCTATTAGAACCTCCCTGTAAAATGTTTGTAACCCTCTCACAACCTGCCTTTCCACCTGATTTAGTGTCATCTGTGAATTTGGCTACAGTATATTTATTTCCTTCCTCCAAGTCATTAACATATATTTTAAACAGTTGCGATCCCAGCACTGATCCCTATGGAACCCTACTGGTCACAAATCGCCAAATCGAAAAAGAACCCCTTATCCCTACTTGCATGTTCCTGCTCATGAGCTAATTCTCCATCGATGTCAATATATTAGCTCCAAAACAATGGGCTCTTAACTTATGACAACATTTTATGAGGTACTTTATCAAATGCCTTCTGAAAGTCCAAGTTTGACTCATCTATTGGTTCTTTGCTATCCACTCTGGTTGAGACTTATTCAGAAAACTCTAATGAAATAGTCAGGCACGATTGCCCATTCATGAAGATATGCTGACTCTGCTTGATTAAATTATGATTTTATAAATATTCTGCTATTACTTCCTTAAAAATTGATCCCAATTCTTTACCATTATAGATGATGGGCTAATCAGCCTATAGTTTCCGAGAGTTGCATCCCTCCTTTTTTGAATGGGGATCTCACATTAACAGTTTTCCAATCCTCTGATACTTCTCCAGAATCCAATGATTTTTTGGAAAATTATGACCAATTCATCCACTATCCCTGTAGCTACATCTTTTAGGATCCTCGGATGCAAGCCATCACACCAGGGGATTTACCTGCTTTTAGCCCCATTAGTTTATCTGCTGATACTTCTTTAGTGATGTTGATGGTACTTAATACCTCTCCCGTATTTTCAAATATTAACAAAATTTTCAAAGTATCTTCCACCATAAGATTAATGAAAAATATCTGTTTAACTCCCTTGCCATCTCCTTGTTTATTGAAATCATCTCCGCAGATTCATTTTAAGGGGCTTATGCTCACTTTGATCTCTCTCCTTCTTTTCATATATTTAAAGAAACTTTTATTGTCAGTTTGTACATTCATTACTAGTTTGTCCTTGTAGTTTATTTTCTCAGTATTATCTTTGCTGGATTCTGAATTTATTTCAGCCTTTGGGACTATCACTGACTTTGGCCTCCTTGTATGCTTTTTCTTTCAACTTACTACTTTCCTAATCTCCTTGGTTAACCTTGCTTAATTCTACCTTGACTGCTCTTCTCTTATATTTGCAAATGTTTCTTCTCGATGGGAATTGTAGCTGCTTCCTGACCTCTGCAAAATATCTTTCTGCAATAAATAGCAGAAATAGTCAGTCCATTCACTCATCCATTTTTAAACCTTAAATCATTCCTGTGTTCAGCTTTGTTCCAAAACAGATCTGTTCATTGGCTGTCTCACTCCATAACTACCATTACTCTGGATCTTGGAAACTGTCACTCCGAAGTATTAAACTTCAAACTCAAAACGCATCACCAAATACCTTCAGAGAGTCATAGAGTCATGCAGATGGAAGTAAACCCTTCTGTCTAATGAGTCCATGCCAACCATATTCCTAAACTAAACTAATCCCACTTGCCTGCACTTGGCCCATATGCCTCCAGACTTTTCCTGTTCATGAACTTTGCTAAACGTCTTTTAAGTGTTGTAACTGTATCTGCATCCACCACTTCCTCTGGGAATTCACATACAAACCACTCTGTGAAAAAGTTGCCAAGCATGTCCTTTTTAAAACTTTCTCCTTTCACCTTAAAAAATCCTCCTAGTTTTTTTACCTACCCACCCCTGGGGAAACAACCCTTGCTATTCACCTTATCTATGCTCCTAATGATTTTATACACCTCTATAAGCTCACTCCTCAATCTTCAATGCTCTAGTGCAAAACGTTCCAGCCTATCTAGCCTATTTTTATAACTCAAACTGTCAATTGCCAACAACATCTTGGTCAAGCTTTTCTGAAGCCTCTCCAATTTAATAATATCCTTCCTATGGTAGGCTGAGCAGAAGAGGCCTCACCAACGTCCTGTGGAATCTCAAAATGACATCTCAACACCAATTCTCAAAGATCTGAGCAATGATGGCAAGCATGCTAAATGCCTTCTTAACCACCCTGTCTACCTGTGATGGAAATTTCAAATAATTATTTACTTGAATCCCTCAGTCTGTCTGTTTTACAACATTGCCCTTGGCCTTCGCATTAATTGTAAATGTTCTACCTTATTTGTTTTATCAAAATGCAATACCTAGCATTTATCCATCTACCATGCATCAGCCCATTGAGACAATTGCTCAAGATCTTTTGGTAATTTTAGACAACCTTCTTCACTGTCCACTATACCACCAATTTTGGCGTCATCCGCAAACTTAGTAACCATGCCTCCTATATTCTGATCTAAATAGTTTATATAAATGACAAATAAAAGTGGTCCCATCCCTGCGGAACACTGCTGATCACGGGTCTCCAGTCCAAAACCCAACCTGTTCAGCCATGTTATGACACACTTTCATGGCAGTTCGAATTTGGATTTGAAACAGGACCTTCTAGACCAGTTATAGGGACACTTGCACAGTACCACATGACCCACTCCACCCATCCAACTTGATGTTCGTTGCCTCCTAATATCACACTTTTAATTGCTTTGGGTAATTTTCTACAATAAAGATCTGACATAATTGCATTTCAAGTGATCTTTGTGATATTGGTTAAGTATGATTAGCCAGGAAATTCAAGAAAAAGTGGCAAACATTATTTCGTATCAACTTGAACCAATACAAAAGGCAAATGGGTTGTTTGATTGATAATGTAAAAATCCCTCACTACTACTATATAAAGTCAGCTTAAATTGTCTGTTGATTTCCAGGAGTGAGCTTGAATAAGAACCTTTAAATTCAGAGATGAGAGTGCTGTCCAATTATGCCAAGTTAACAACGCTTTAATTGTGACCCACAATAATTTAGAAAATTGCATAATTTTTGTCAACTCTATAAATCTATTGTCTAAATACAAAAATATTTATTGAATAGTAACCTGTTCACATCTGACATCTAAACCCAATACTGTTACCTGGGTCACCATTTGAACATTTCCCAGAAGGACTATATATCTGGAAGTTTGGATTACTACTGCTGATAGTGGATTCTCGTCTCCAGGTAAATATATTCAAGACTAATAGTTACTTTTTTTTCTGAAATATACTGATATTTTCCAGTGTTTAAATTTATTTAGATGAGTGCCTAATATTGCTGAGTGATGTATAGAGGGTGTGAAAGGCTGGTCAGTATATTTTCAGATGTTTATAGTATATTTACCAAACACAAAGACAAATCAGGCAAGACTTCTTCATCTAGTATTATTCACACTGTTATTGTACAGTAAAATAAGTCCTATGAAGACCCTCATGTAATGTTACTTGAGGAATGGAATGTGAAGCATGCACATTGATATTTAGTTATTGTTCAATAGCACATTCCCATGATTGCAATTACTACTTTAGATTTAGAAAATTGTTCAGAAGAGATCCTGCAAGCTCATGATGGTGAGGAGAAATGTTTATCCAGAAGATTATTACCACCATGCAAATTGCCATTCTGCAATATGCAGAGCTGCATCAATATAGCTATAGAGGAGTCTTTTGCATTAAGTTATTTGAATCTGCGTGCATCTCCCACTGTATTTAATACAGTAACATATGTGGGTTCATGGTTAGCTGAGAATGGTAACAAGCAGTAATATAATTGAGTTCAGATGAAATCTTAAATGCCAAGAGTGAAGCTCAATTACTTTATAATCATCTACTGAATTCTAAAACGTAATTACAGTTTTAAAGACAGCCCCTAGTGTGGGTTTTTTATAATGTATATTGTTTCCACTTTATATGCAGTCTTTATTCTGTCTTTCAGCCAACAGCAGCTGTCGGTGTGGGTGCTGAGGCTTTGATATTGTATGTCCTTCATGTGTGACAATGCTCATACAAGTGAATTAACGATAGTGGTATCATTACTTAAGTTTTACCATGCTATAAAAAGCAGTTTGTTATTGGAAGCTTTATGTCTGGTCTGTGAATATCGCTTAGCAGCTTCTTCAAAAGCTGCAAAGATGGTAGAATAGTTCTCAGTATTCATCAAAAGCCAACAAAGATTTGATGCTAAATGATGTGGTGAAAACAATTTAGAATTTAGATATTGATTAACTTTACCTCTTATGAGCAATGTAGTTTTTTTTTAGTGCTGTGCTTTAATTGTGATGATCAACCTTGTTTCACTGCATCTTAAACTCTACTTATTGGCAATTACTGCTGGGATAAACATTGTACACTCTCTTTCATTAGATTTAAACACTCTCAAATTTGTCCTTCGTCACTGCCAGGCTTAAATGCTACCTCTGCTTTCCAAAATTCTCTTAGCATTGTAGTATGGTGTATCATAAAGTTGAAATCGGAGGCTTAATTACATTAAGAGTAATAACACAGCCGAACCTATTGAATACACAGTGGATCACATCATTTTTATCCTGTATTAGCTGAGCTAAGCAACACAAACAGAATAATCAACATACTATTTGGCTGTCATCTGCAGTGTAGAGACTAGAGATCACAAGGAGTTTTCCCTTGCTACAGTGATAGCCTTTTTATTTTAGACTCCCATCTGGGAGACTATGAGCACATTATCATACTGAACGCAGGGTTTTGTGTAATCTGCTTAGTGGCGCTGCAGTCCAGATCCTTCATTGCATATTTTGCAATTTATAATTTAAATGAGAACGCTGTTCTGACAGGCTTTGAAATTTATTAAAACTCTTTTGTGCATATGCTTTTGTTCTTGACTAATAGGCTCAGCATATTTTGGATGCTCAAGTGAAATGATTAATTTTTATTCATGAGTTTTAAAGTCTAGGGATTAAATGTGGATTGATATTGCTGTTCCCGTTTATGAGTATGAGATGAGAGGTGTTTTTTGTTAAATAAGGAGGAAAGAAAACAGTAGCTTCCCTGTCATAACTGATCAGTAACAGGAATACAATTCTATTACATAATGTCTTGGATTGAGACATTTGGAGGCTTATTTATCCAATTTTGTAAGCTGTCATGCATAGCTTCTGTTTGTGCACTTTTTGGCTAAGCGTGAAAGTATTAATGCCAGCGTTAAAAGTGAAGACTCAAAGCTGACAAATGGTAAATATAATCATTTAATGTTTGAAAAAAAACTTACTGTTAACAGAAAATAGTAAATCAACATAACCCAAACTGAAGTGAATCAATCAATCCACTGAAACATGCAAAAGTGTATTTTTGTGTTTGAATCTATAGATTTATGTGCATTACTAATATTAACATAGATGATATATATTTACTTTAAACTTTTTGGGAGAAGAAAGGCACTGTACTAAAAGTTGTAGATTTCTCTTCTGCTAGGTGTTTTCGGACTTCAGTGTCTCAATTGAAACTTACTTTTTAGGGAGCATACTGCAAGTAAAAGTACTACACCAATAGGTGATCTAGCATGACTTTTATCCTCCTGATCATGAGATAATGCTTGCAAAAGCAGAAGACCGAAAATGAGAGAAAAATAGTTAACCTTGTTGCTTGAAATTGGAAAAAAAATTCACTTCTCTGAGGAAAAATGCATTGACTTAATGGAGAGATCTAATTTCTATACTTTTTATGATGGAAGTTGTTGAATAATACAATCAAAATCTGAATCAAAACTGCAATGCAAAGAAACAATGAATTGTTTTAAAGAAAAATACTTTAATCTTATATTTATAATGAAAACATTCAAATATTTGATTTCAAATTTACATTTGATAAACATCTTATTTCATGGTGTAGTTAATGTTTGTCAAAGTTACTTAAAACATTCTCATTGAAGAAATGTATTACTTTTAGTGAATTCAGATTAGGAACTAATTTGTTCTTTAAAAATGTCTCTATTTTAAGTTAAATGTAAGAATCATTTTAACGAATATTTGCAATTTAGAAATGAAACACAGATGTTCTGCTAATTGGAGAGTTCATTGATTTCTCTGTAGTATTGTGAAAACTGTCATTTGTAATCCCCTGTAAGGTCAGTCCAGGTGTAAATTTCTAGCAAATCAGTACGCATTTAAATTGAAGTTGGAATTATATAGTGAAAAAATAAACGAGAACAATGCCCTGCTTTGCAAAAGAGCTGTCAGTCAAAGAGATATAACGGGTGATACATTAAAGCTTGAAATGATCAACTAATTTATGTGAATCCTGGTCGTTTCTAAGAGAAAAGAAAATGCTTTATTAGTACAGAGTAAAGCCTGGCCACACAAAACAAGGCAAGTGCATATGGATAGTTCCTTGATATTGTTCACTTGCCATGTAATCTTATTATGCAAAGTTCTAATCTTCACCTAGAATGAATGCCCTTGGGTCACAATATAGTCATATCAGGGTATTTTGGGTCATGCTTTGTGATCCTTGGCTTATTCTTTCCAGTAGAGCTGGGATTTGAGAGCATCCCCAGACACTCTCAAAAATCAGTAGCAGAATCAGCCAGAACCTGATGCAATGTTTGGAAGGCGAGACCAACATGAGGTCTCTGGTAGGATTAAAGTTGATTTGTAGCTGCAGGATTTTCTAACAGATGTATTATTGGACAGGGAATAGAGGCCACCGGCACAGTGAAATTGGATCACATTTGCCATTCTTACTGCATCCACTGGTTGCTAAAGCAGCAGCTGCATGTGGATTTTACTTCTTTCAGGTGAAGTGACTTGCAAGTCATTTTGAAGGAATGAGATGAAAGCAGCTTTGGTGACATTTCTGATGCCTGTAAGATTTAGTACAAATGTAATGCGATTATTGATAAACACCTTCAATGTTGGGAACCACCTGGCAATATCACTGCCAGGCCCTGGGAAATAATCTTTTCCCACCTCTTTACTCTCAGTTGGGAACTCAAAGTGATTTCTTCTATTTTGCACTCAATAACAAATGTAAACAGAGATGGTTTCAATAAATACTGAACTTTATTTATAACCGTAGGCATTAGTTTTGAAGCATTTTTATTTTTAATTACTAATGTGTTCTCAAATGGGTTTTCTTGAATTGTAAAGATAACTGTGAAGCAAATCATGAACAGTAGATGAAATATTTTTGTATATCATCTGTTTCTTTATTACAAGTATTTATTCTGTCAAATTTTTAATATTCATCATCAAACGTACAAATTTTGTAGGCAAATAGAAATTGCTTTGTGAATGATGTTACGACACAGGGTAAACCGACGGGTAACTTACACCACCAACACAGAAAAGATTTAGCCCATGCAGTAATCTATGCAAATTCAAGAGACCAAGAACAATTTAAAATAAAAATTAACAGCCTTATTTCTTAAAGTATAACAGCAAATAATTAACTAGCAACTATTTATAACTCCTTCCTCTAACCTATCTTTTACCTTCTCTTTCTTACAATGCTAGTCCGATAAACTTCCCCACCCCCCCAAAAAAAAATTCAAGTTTTCAAAACCAGCCAGATATTAAATTTTCTCTTCATATCTTCCTCGGTCTTCTTCTTCTTCTTAGGGATTTCTGTTTCACAGATTACTGATCGATAAAGGTACCTTTAAGAGAGCAATTTTTCGGGCAGTCTCCACATGTTGGTGGCATGGCAGTTCTCCTCCCAACTGTTCAATATTCCCTGGTCTTATACCCACAAAGCATCAGATTGTGTCATTGGTTTTTAAGATTGTCAATATACTAAATTCAAACTTGATTGGAATTTCTTTTTTTTTGGGAAGGTATAATTTAAACTGATTGACCTAATTCGAATCTGTTTTTGTCTCCAGGCAACCAGCTACACTAACTGCTGGGCCATATGCTACATTGTATCTTTTTGAGAACATTTCATGCTATCAGATAGTTAAAGGCTAGCAGAACTTTCTTAAAGATACAGTACACTCACATCTTCATAACACTGAGAAGATATAACATAAGCACGAAAAATTGCCTGTCCTCTTCCGAAGTGCTATTGTTTATCAAGTTTTTAAATATAGATCTCTTTGAGTGAAACTTTGTTCTATTCATTAAAATTATCTACTGAATGTAACCTTCTTTTAAATTTGTATTGTGTTGCCACTGAATCAGTTTCTCTGTATTTCCATTAGCAATAAAAGCAAAAGCAGACTGCTCCCTCTCTCAAGCCACCTTTTCCATTTGTCAAAATCGTTTCTTATTCTCTATCTTGGCTACAACGTTACATGCTGCCTCGATGTTTCTTCATTCCCTTATTATCCAAAAAATTCAGTTTACAATAGACCATTTGAAATGTTCAAAACCCTTTTGAGAGAAGTAATTTCTCCTAATCTCAGTCTTAAATAGCTAACCCTTTATTTTGAGACTGTGGATTATAGATTTCATATTGGGTTCTTGGTAGTTAATGTGTATTGCTTCCACTAATTCTCCTTTCTAGATCTTCTCTAAACAACATGTTCAGAAATGTTATTACAACTTCGAGAATAACTGGGGCTTGAACCCTGGCTCAAAGGTAAGGACACTACCTCTGGACCACAAGAAGTTTCAAAGTGGTCACAATAAGACTCAAACCTTTTGATAACATCATCATCCGTACAGAAGTTAGATGCCTTATTAATTAGGCTATATGGTCACCAAATATATATATTTTTAAAATCAGTCTGTTCAGACATGTTATGACACACATTTAGGGCAGGTGAGACTTGAACCTAGAACTCCTAACCCTGAAGTAGGTACAATACTGCGGTGCCATAAGAACCCCTGATCCTCCTTTCTATATAAAATCTAATGGTCTGTCTAATTATTGATGGTAGGGGATAGACCAAAAGTGAGTCTAAATTAAATGAGGCACTTGCCTTAGAGAAAAACAGGCAGAAAATTGCATGATAGTAATTCAAACTATTGACTAGTTTGAATAATTATCCAACACAATCAGGAGTCAATGATGACATTTCTCTTCCAATCTTTCAAGACTACCTGAATACCAAGCCAGGCGTATGTGACATAATCAGATTGAGTGGAGTTTAATATACCTTTCACATGAGCAAGTGACTGAAGTGTCAGTGGGGGAGCACTTTGGGACAAGCGATCATAGTTCTGTTAGCTTTCAAATAGTTCTGGAAAAGGACAGAACTGATCAAAAAGTTAAAATTCTAAATTGGAATAAGGCCGATTTTGATTATATTAGACAGGAACTTTCAAAAATTGACTGGGGGAAGCTATTCGCAGGTAAAGCAATGGTTGGGAAGTGGGAGGCCTTTAAGAATGAGATAACAAGAGTTCAAAGACATTATGAAGGGCAAGGCTGGTAGGTGTAGGGAATGCTGGATGACTAGAGAAATTGAGGCTCCAGTTAAGAAGAAGAAGGAGGCATATGTCAAGTATAGACAGCAGGGATTGAGTGATTAAGATGTCCCTGACTTCTTCATGTGCAGGAAGTGTGTCCACTCTTGTTAGACTGCATGATGGCTCTGAAGCCACAGATGGACTCACTTTGGAGCATCCGCGATGCTGAGGACGTCGTGGATACACATTTAGTGAATTGGTCACACTGCAGCTTAGGATTGCTGAGGGAGGAAGGGAATGATTGACCAAAAGACAGAGAAAGAGCAAGAAGGCAGTGCAGGTGTCCCCTGCGGTCATCTCCCTCCAAAACAGGTATACCGGTTTGAATACTGTTGGGGAAATGGCTCACCAGGGAAAGGCGGCAGTAGCCAGGTTCATGGCACCGTGGAAGGCTCTACTGTACAGAAAGGCGGGAAAAAGAGTAGAAGTGCTATAGCCATAGGGGATTTAATTGTAAAGGGAGTAGATAGGTGGTTTTGTGGTTGAAAATGAAATTCCCGAATGGTATATTGCCTCCCAGCTGCACTGGGATTTCTCAGATCATCTGCAGGATATTCTGAAGGGGGAGGGTGAACAGCAGTTGTCGTGGTGCATATGGCACCAATTATATAGGTAATAAATGGAATGAGGTCCTACAAGCAGAATTTAGGGAGTTAGGAGCCAAGTTAAAAAGTAGGATCTCAGAGATCGTAATCTCAGGTTTGCTACCAGTGCCACGTGCTCGTCAGAGTGGAAATGAAAGAATAGGCAGGATGAATGAGTGGCTTGAGAGATGGTGCAGGAGGGAGGGGTTCAGATTTTTGGGACATTGGGATTGGTTCTGAGGGAAGTGGGACTATTACAAATCAGATGGTCTACACCTGGGCAGGGCTGGGACCATGTCCTCGGGGATGCTTTTGCTAACACTGTTGGGGAGGGTTTAAACTAATGTGGCAGGGGGATGAGAACCAAATGAGGAGGTTAGTGGACAGTAAGGAGGTAGTAACTAAAGCCTGTAAGGAACTAGATAATGAAGTCAGTGTAACTAAGGGGAAGAGTAGGCAAGGAGTAGATGATGAACGCAAAGGGAAAGGTGGTCTGAGGTGCATTTGTTTTAATGCGAGAAGTACAGTAGGTAAGGCAGATGAATTTAGGGCTTGGAATTGGTACCTGGGACTTGGTTGAGGGAAGGGCAAGATTGGCAACTAAATATCGCAGGATGTAGATGCTTCAGGTGGGATAGAGAGGGAGGTGAATGGGGTAAAGGAATTGCATTACTCATCAGAGAAAATATTACAGCTTTGCTGAAGGAGGGCACTATGGAGGACTCGAGCAGTGAGGCAATATGGGCAGAGCTCAGAATTAGGAAGGGTGCGGTAACAATGTTGGAGCTATACTACAGGCCTCCCAACAGTGAGCGTGAAATAGGGGAACAAATAATCAGATTATGGAGAAATGTAGGTACAGCAGGGTAGTGGTGATGGGAGATTTTAATTTTCCCAACATTGACTGGGAATCACTTGGTGTTCGAGGTTTAGATGGAGCAGAATTTGTAAGGGGCACTCAGGAAGGTTTTCCAGAGCAGTATGTAAATTATGGGCGGCACGGTGGCACAGTGATTAGCACTGCTGCCTCACAGAGCCAGAGACCCAGGTTCAATTCCTGCCTCGGGCGACTGACTGCGTGGAGTTTGCACGTTCTCCCCGTGTCTGCGTGGGTTTCCTCCGGGTGCTCCGGTTTCCTCCCATCGTCACAAAGATGTGCAGGTCAGGTGAATTGGCCATGCTAAATTGCCCCTGGTGTTAGGTAGAGGGGTAAATGTAGGGGTATGGGTGGGTTGCGCTTCGGCAGGTCGGTGTGGACTTGTTGGGCCGAAGGGCCTGTTTCCACACTGTAAGTAATCTAATCTAATCTAATCTAATCTAAAAAAAATAGTGCAACTCAGGAAGGGGCCAAACTGGACCTAGTATCTGGCCAGGTGGTTGATGTTTCAGTGGGGGATTACTTTGGAAAAGTGATTACAGTTCTGTAAGTTTTAGAATACTCATGGACAAAGACGAGAGTGGTCCTAAAGGAAGGACTTCCTAATTGAGGGAAGTCCAACTATAGCAAAATTTGGCAAGAGGTGGAGAATGTGGTTTGGGAGTAGCTGTTAGAAATCCACATTTGATATGTGGGAGGTTTTAAAGAGAAGTTGATTAGAGTGTAGGACAGACATGTCCCTGTGAAAATGAGGGATAGAAATGGCAAGATTAGAGAACTATTGGTAACAGGTGAAATTGTGAGATTAGCTAAGAGGAAAAATGAAGCATACATAAGGTCTAGGCGACTGAAAACAGATGAAGCTTTGGAAGAATATTGGGAAAGTAAGAGCAAACTGAAACGAGGAATTAAGAGGGCTAAAAGGGGTCATGAAATATCTTTAGTAAACAGGGTTAAAGAAAATTCCAACGCCTTTTATTCGTATATAAGGAGCAAGAGGGTAACGAGAGAAAGGATTGGCCCACTCAAGGACAAAGATGGAAAGTGTGAAGTCAGAGAAAATGGGTGAGATTCTTAATGAGTACTTTGCTTCAGTACTCACCGAGGAGAGGGGCATGATGGATGTTGAGGTTAGGGACAGATGTTTGATTATTCTAGGTCATGTCGGCATAAGGAGGGAGGAAATGTTGGGTATTCTAAAAGGCATTAAGGTGGACAAGTCCCCAGGTTTGGATGGGATTTATCCCAGGTTACTTAGGGAAGCAAGAGAGGAAATAGCTGGGGCCTTAACAGATATCTTTGCAGCATCCTTGAATACAGGTGAGGTCCTGGAGGGCTGGCAAAACACCACCAGTGCTTCATCTGGAGGCTCACTGAAGTTGTTACCGAGTATGGTGACAAAACCTCTGAAACTGAACGTTCCAGCTCAGCGAGCAAACCTATATCCAGAACCTCAACCTGAGCTACAAATCTTCTCAAAACTCATTAACATCTATGGGCACAATACATTAAAACTGGCCCGAAAATGGAAAACCAATGCCATCCAACAGAGCACCACCCGCAAACAGCTGTACTTCCTGCATGAATGCCTAAGGAAACAGGTATTACTTAAATGTTTTAAGTACACACCTCCCTTTAACACCCCACTAGCCAAAAGAATAGCAGAATAAAACAGCCACAGAATGCGTAGAGAAGTGATTAATGATGCCCACAACATACTCTGTAAATATAACCGGGAAATTTTGCACTAAAGATCTTTACTCGCTAATGCAACAGACCATGAATAGACAGACACAGCACAACAAGCCATAGATATTAGACAGTGACAAACACAGAAAATGAAAAAAACTAGACATGCAGAAAAAAAACTAGACAAAGTTACACAAAATAACAACCTGACAACACAGAAGCATGGATAAAAATCTGATGTGACCGACCCTTAACAGGCACTGAAAAAGCCATCTTAGTAAGAGGAATAAATTACAACTTCCAGGATGCAGACAAGAAAGGTTTCTTCGCATTATAAACAACACTGAAAGACAACCAACTCACAGAAGAAACCCAGCAAACCATCAGACAGACAGTCACACCAACATTAAGCAGGAAAAAGGAAGGATGCGCACTCAATACACAAGAAAGAAAAGCATTAGAAAGACTAAAAAAAGGTAACATTGTTATCCTACCTGCAGACCAAGAATGCATGACTCATTTTAAATCAAAGAAACTACATTGAGAAAGTGAACGCACTACTTGCTGATACCACACTTACCAACAAGCGGCGATAGACTCGACCCCATAACTAGAGAACTGAATCTACTCAAAAAACTTCAGAAATCTGGAGAAATAAATAAGACCGACTTCCAAAAAATGAAACCAGATGGATCCAACACAACACACTTCTATGGATAATCCAAAATTCACAAACCAGGAGCCCTCCTCAGACCCATACCTGGTACACCAACTTATAGATTATCCAAGGAGCTACATCAAAGACTAAAACGCTCAGGAGAAGACTCAAGCCACTCCATCCCCTCCACCCAAGAATTCCTGAAGACCATCAAAGACACCAAGATAGAAGAGAATGAAATAATAGTCTCCTTTGACGTAACAGCCCTGTTCACATCCATCAACATCAACCTGGCCCAGGAAACACTGACTACACTATTAGAAGAACCATAGATACATACACCAAACACCACCAACCTCACCAGCAAGGACAATATAGTCAAGCTAGTGGATCTATGCCTGACCACCCACTTCACCTTCAACAACAAAACCTACAGACAAACTAATGGAACACCCATGGGATCTCCGATATCAGGGTTCTTAGCAGAGGCAGTAATGCAGAGACTCTAACAAACAGCTCTGCCAACCATCCAACCCAAACTTTGGGTCCGCTGCATAGATGACACCTTTGTCATCACCAAACAAAACATATTAGAGGAAACCTTCAAGCCCATCGATAAACCCTTACTGGCATAAAATTTACTAAAGAGGAGGAAAGCAACAACAAACTGCCATTCCTAGATATCACAGTAGCACGAACATCCAGTGGGGAACTTCAAACCAGAATCCACAGGGAAACAACACATACAGACCAAATATTGAACTGCAGAAGCTATCACCCCAACATCCACAAATAAAGCTATGTTAGAACATTATTTTAATGAGCCACCACACACTACAGCACAGTTGAACTATGAAGAGCAGAGGAAAATCACCCATACAGTTTATTCAAAAAGAACGGGTACCCAATGAAAACAGTCCTCAGATTTCTCAACAACAAACACAAACAAGCAGACAAAATACGTCTAGAAACCATGACCCACTCTGACTAGTAGCCTTGCATACGGATGAGGAAGGCACCACTTCGACTGGGACAACATATCCATCCCAGGACATGCCAAAAAGAGACATGCATGAGAATTCCTAGAAGCATGGCATTCCAACCAGAATTCTATGAACAAACACGTTGATTTTAATCCCATTTACCACCCCCAGAGAAAAAGAACCGGAAATGACATCACCATAGGAAATGACGTCACCACAGGAAACTACATCACCAACCCAAGGAAACCCAAACAAATAGAAAGTGGGCTACACCACCAGTGCTTCATCCAGGAGCTCAATGAAGATGTTATCTAGTATGGTGACGAAATGTCTAAAAATGAACCTTCCAGCTTAGCAAACAAATCTACATCCAGGATGAAGAACTGCTAATATTGTCCCCTTGTTTAAGAAGAGTAGCAGGGATAATCCAGGTAATTAGAGCTGGTGAGCCTGATGTCAGTGGTAGGGAGATGCTGGAGAAGATACTGAGGGATGGGATGTATTTACATTTGGAAGAAAATGGATTTATGAGTGATAGGCAGCATAGGTTTTGTGCAGCGAAGGTCGTATCTACCAACTTAATAGAATTCTTTGAGGAAGTGACAAAGATGATTGATGAGGGAAGGGCTGTAGGTGTCAGAAACATGGGCCTCAGTAAGACGTTTAATAAGGTTCCCCAATAGGCTGATGAAGAAACTGAAGTTGCCTGGGGTCCAGGGTATACTAGCTAGATGGATAGAGAACTGGCTAGGCAACAGGAGACAGAGAGTAGTTATGGAAGGGAGTTTGTCAAAATGAAGAACTGTGATCAGTGGTGTTCCACAGGGATCTGGGCTGGTACCACTGTTGTTTGTGATATACATAAATGATTTGGAGGAAGGTATAGGTCATCTAATTAACATGTTTGCAGATGATACTAAGATTGGTGGAGTACCAGATAGTGAAGGGGACTGTCAGAGGATGCAGCAGAATACAAATAGATTGGAGAGTTGGGCGGAGAAATGGCAGATGAAGTTCAATCTGGGTAAATGCGAGGTGATGCATTTTGGAAGATCCAATTCTAAAGCGAACTATATGGTAAATGAAAAAGCACTGGGGAAATTGATGTACAGAGAGATCTGGGTGTTCAGGTCCATTGTAACCGGAAGGTAATACAGGTCAATAGAGTGGTCAAGTAGGCATATGACATGCTTTCCTTCATAGGACGGGGTATTGAGTACAAGAGTTGGCAGGTCATGTTACAGTTATATAGGACTTTGGTTTGGCCACATTTAGGAACTACAGTTCTGGTTACCACATTGCCAGAAGGATGTGGGTGCAGAGGAGGTTCACCAGGATGTCACCTGGTATGGAGGGCGCTAGCTATGAAGAGAGGTTGGGTGGATTAGGAGGTTTAGGGTGGACCTCATTGAGGTCTACAAAATCATGAGGTAAAAACAGGGTGGAGAGCAAGAAGCGTTTTCCGAGAGGACCCAATTACTAGGGGTCACGAGTTCAAGGTGAGAGGGAAAAAGTTTAAGGGAAATATGCGCGGAAAGTTCTTTATACATAAGGTGTTGGGTGCCCGGAATGCATTGGCAGCGGAGGTGGAAGAGGCGGGGCAGGGAGCAGAGGGATACAGGATTCTTGAAAAATAGGCGACAGGTTTAGATAAGAGATCCGGATAGGCACAGGCTTGGAGGGCCAAAGGGCCTGTTCCTATGCTGTAATTTCCTTTATTCTTTTATTCTAATATAAGGGCAGTCATGTACATTCAAGGGGGAAATCGGGAGGGCAAAAAGGGGACATGAGATATCTTTAGTAAATAGGTTTAGGAGAATCCAAAGAGATTCTGTCCATTAACTAAGGGCAAAAGAGTACCCAGGGAGTGGATAGAGACCCTTAAAGATCAATATGGCTGTCTGTACGTGGAAGCACACGAGGTGGGTGAGATACTAAACAAACCTCTTGTGTCGTTATTTTCTGTGGAGAAGGACATGGAAGCTATGGAACTTAGGAAAAGAAGTAGTGATGTCTTGTTCAAAAGAGGAGGTCTGGGTGTCTTAATATGCACAAAGGTCAATAAATCCCTGGGACCTGATCAGGTGTATCCTAGAACTTTGTGTGAAGCTAGGGAAGAGATTGCTGTGCCCCTGGCTGAGATATTTGTATAATTGATAGCCATGGGTGAGGTGCTGGAAGACTGGAGATTGGTTAATGTGGTACCATTATATAAGAAAGGCTGTAAGGAAAAGCCAAGGAACTACAGACTGGTGAGCCTTATGTCAGTGGTGGATAAGTTATTGGCATGATTCTGAGGGACAGGATTTATACGTATTTGGAAAGGCAAGGACTGATTAGGGATAGTCAGCATGGTTTTGTGTGTGGGAAATCATGTCTCACTAACTTGATTAAGTTTTTTGAAGATGTGGCAATGAAGATTGATGAAGATAGAATGGTGGACGTTGTCTATATGGACTTCAGCAAAGTGTTCAACAAGGTTCTGCAAGGTAGACTGGTTAGAAAGGTTAGATCACATGGCACCGGGGGAGTTAGCCAATTGAACCCAAAATTGGCTTGAAGGCAGGAGATAGAGGGTAATAGGGGAAGATTGTTTTTCAGACTGGAGGCCTGTGACCAGTCGAGTGTCATAAGGATCAGTGTTGGGTCCACTGTTGCTTGTCATTTATAGAAATGTTTTAAGATGAGCATATCGGAGGTATGGTTATTGAGTTTGCAGATGATACCAAAACAGGTGGTGCAGTGGACAATGAAGCAGATTATCTCAGAGTACAATTGGACCTTGATCGGATGGGCCCATTGTGCTGAGGAGTGGTAGATGGAGTTTAATTTATATAAATGTGAAGTGTTGCATTTTGGTAAGACACACCTGGGCAGGACTTATAGTGGTAGGGCCCTGTATAATGTTGCCTAATAGAGAGATAGGGGTGCAGGTACGTAGTTCTATGAAAGTGGAGTTTTAAGTAGACAGTAATGAAGAAGGCATTTGGCATATATGCTTTCATTGGTCACAACATTGAGTGTAGGAGTTTGGAGGTCATGTTGTGGCTATATAAGGACATTGGTGAGGCCACTTTTGGAAAATTGCGTAAATTCTGGTTGTCCTGTAGAAGAATGTTGTTAAACTTGAGAAGGTGCAGAAACATTTATAAGGATGTTGCTAGGAATGGAGGGTTTGCGTTATAGGGAGAGACTGAATAGGTTGGGGCAGTTTTTCCTGGAGTGCCGGAGGCTGACAGTTGACCTTATTGAGGTTTATAATATCATGAAGGGCATGGATATGTGACGAGCCAAGGTTGTTTTCCCAGGGTGGGGTAATCCAAAACTAAAGGACATAGGTTTAAGGTGACAGTGGAAGGATTTTAGAAGGACCTGAGCAATAACTTTTTCATGCAAGTTGTGGTGCATATATGGAATGAGCTGTCAGAGGAAGTGGTGGAGGTATGTACAATTACAACATTTAAAAGACCACTTTGGTGGTGGGGGGGGGTGTAATCCAAGATAACAGCAACCTAAGAGGATCGCGTTGCAGAGCTTCACACTGCAGCACAACAGGACGAGCTTTTAATCTGCCCATCCTGGACCATTGCAATATCCTGGGGTTCTAGAAAAGTTAACTTACCTGCTTTTCTTGCCATCCAGAGATGCTGAAGAATGCAGGAGGAGCGTTCGAGGCCGGGCCTGTGGTCCAGCCTGCAAGATCCTCGGACTCGATTACCTATCAGGCCCTGGTGAACGAGCTCGCGAAATCTCACGAGATTTTGGGGAAGCAGATGGAGGAGAAGCTGGCCCCGATCTCTATCATGCTGCAGGAGCATGATCAGCAGCTTGGAGACCTGGAAAAAAGGATGGATGAGGTTGAGTACAGATGAGGTGGAAGCTGATGCCAGTTCCTCCAAGGATAGGATCCAAGCCGTGGAGACGCAGGTCCATAGTTTGTGCGACCAAGTGGATAATCTTGAGAACAGGAGTGGAGTGGAGAAGGTCTTAACAGGCTTTCTAGAGTGTTGTGTCTTTCTGTAGTCAGCTGAGACTGCTTTAAACCAGGTAGCAGCCTCAGATCAGGCTGGAATAGTCTTGTGTTGTGGCCTCCACTGCTAGTCCTGGGGGAAGACAATGCCCTGCTTGTGCAACCTTCATCCATCAGGACCTCCGGTCCCTGCTTGTACAGCGAGGCACTGATTTCCCTCGGCATATTTTGTCAGATGCAAATGTCAGGAGCTGTGCAGGACAGTGCTTGCCTGAGTGCACAACAGGCTTTCAAAGATGGGGTGGACTCAAGGTATGCCAATGAATTCTGGAACATCAGCTAAGTGGCGATTTGTACTGGAAAAGGCAGAAGCTAAAATGGGGCTGGAATTGGACATGAGTAGTGCGATAGGACTGTGGAAGGTAATTGGTCCAATTTGTTTGGTAAGATATGAGACAAAATCCTCAGTTTTGTGATGGAAAACCCTTGCAAAAGCTTAGTACAACTCAGACTTCACTAAAATAAAAGACTCTGCAGAAATATTAGCATCTACATCCAGGGCATGAACGCAAACTTAATAACACTACACTCAGATTAAAAAAACGTGCATGGCTGTTGTCTTTGTTTATGAATATTTTATCGGTTACTGTTTGGAAGAGACAAACTAATAGGTCAGTCTGACCACAAGCCACTTCAAAGTATTTTCTTCAAATTGCAGGTCCAAAGCACCTGCATAGAATGTTGCTCAGTTTAGAAAGATACTTTCTAAATGTGCCATGCAAGCAAAAGACCCAGATGTGTATTGCTGACATGCCGTTGAGAACTGCAATCCTTCTAAAGGAAGAAGACGATAACAGAATGTGAAATCTTCTGGATTGGAAGTGAAACAGCAACTTTATATTCTGTAGAAATCGTCTACCCAGCCAAGACTTTGAATCTGATAGCCAAAGATCTTGCTCACATCAAGGAAATTAACCAACAAGATGAATCTCTCCAAGTGCTGCAAAATATAGTCATGGAAGGATAGCCAGAAATCATCTCTGTGTTCACCAAAACTTACAGTGATAAATGGACAGGCCAAGTTGGCATTTTGAACAAAGGAAGTAGAGTAATCAACCCTAAAGGGTTGAGAGAAGGGATGCTAAGGCACATGCATGCAAGCAACTAAAGAACTGAGTTGTGTCTGAGAAGGCAAGGTTAAATCAGAGTAAAGAGATTAAGAACCATATCTGCCAGTGTAGTGGGCATAAAGAGTACCAAGCTCAGTGCTAGACAGCTTCAAGTTATACATGATATGCTAGAAAGACTATGGATGACGCTGGAAATATATGTCTTCACTCTGGAACAAACTGATTTCTTATTCACTTGTGGAACATGTGTATTGCTGGTTGAGCTGGAATCTGCATGGCCTTGAGAAGGTAGTGGTGAGCTGCTCTTTGAACTTCTGCAGTCCATGTGCTGTAGGTAGACCCACAGTGCCATTAGGAAAAGAATTCCAGGATGTTTACCCAGTGACACAGAAAGAAGAGTGATATATTCCAAGTCAGACTGGTGAGTAACCTAAAAGCTTGCACTTGGTGGTGTTCCCATGTATCAACTGCCCTTGTCTTTCTAGATGGAAGTGGTCATGGGTTTGGAAAGTGCTGTCCTAACAATCTTTAGTGAATATCCACAGTGCATTTTGTAGATAGTACAAACTGCTGCTACCAAGTTTGGTGGTGGAGGGAGTGAATGGCACTGCATCCACAAATAATCAAGTAGGTACTTTGCCCTGGATAGTGTTGAGTTTCTTGAGTGTTGGTGGAATTGCACTCATCCAGTGAAGTGGGGAGTATTCCATCACACTCCAGACTTGTGGCTTATAGCTGGTGGACAGGCTTTTCGGAGTCTTTCAGCATAAGCTGTGAGATCAGTGGACTTCAACAGCTACCAGTGAGATTGTAGAATGCTTAAAAACTCACTTCAGTCATTCCAGTACACTTCATTATGGCATTCCCAACATTGTGATGAGCGACAATGGTCCTTAGTTTGTAAATGAAGAACTCAACCACTCCATAAAGATCTTGCCCCAGTCAAATGGAACTAACACTCAGAGTAAGGTGGCAGTGAAACATGCCAAATGGGTCATAAAGAAATCTTGAAAATCCAGCACAGATGCAAGACAATCCTTAAGTGGCAAAACACATCTACTGATGATATGGAAAGTAGTCCAGTACAAAGACTAAAATACTCATTCAGTCACGAAAAAGCTATTAAGTCTGGATGTATTAAAAGGCATGAATGATAAAATCAAGGTGGAAACTGCAGAAAGCTAATTTTCATTTTGCCAAAGTTGCCACATCATTGCCAGAGTTCAGCACTGGAGTGTCAGTCAGGATACAGATTTTCAAAAAGCAGTCAACAAGAGTCAGCTCAAATGTGGTAGGAGAAAGTGAGGACTGCAGATGCTAGAGATCAGAGCTGAAAATGTGTTGCTGGAAAAGTGCAGCAGGTCAGGTAGCATCCAAGGAGCAGGACAATCGACGTTTCGGGCATGAGCCCTTCTTCAGGAATGAAGAAGGTGTGCCAAGCAGGCTAAGATAAAAGGTAGGGAGGAGGGACTTGGGGGAGGGGCGTTGGAAATGCGATGGGTGGAAGGAGGCAAAGGTGAGGGTGATAGGCCGGAGTTGGGGGTTGGGGCGGAGAGACCATAGCAACACGACGGCTGGAGGAAGAACGCCTCCTCTTCCGCCTCGGAACCCTCCAACCACAAGGGATGAACTCAGATTTCTCCAGTTTCCTCATTTCCCCTCCTGAAGAAGGGCATGTGCCCGAAACGTCGAATCTTCTGTTCCCTAGATGCTGCCTGACCTGCTGTGCTGTTCCAGCAATAAAGTTTCAACTCATTTCCCCTCCCCCCACCTTGTCTCAGTCCCAACCCTCGAACTTAGCACCACCTTCCTAACCTGCAATCTTCTTCCTGACCTCTCTGCGCCCACCCCCACTCTGGCCTATCACCCTCACCTTTGCCTCCTTCCACCTATCGCATTTCCAACGCCCCTCCTCCAAGTCCCTCCTCCCTACCTTTTTATCTTAGCCTGCTTGGCACACCTTCCTCATTCCTGAAGAAGGGCTCATGGCCGAAATGTCGATTCTCCTGCTCCATGGATGCTGCCTGATCTGCTGCACTTTTCCAGCAACACATTTTCAGCTCAGCTCAAAAGTGAACTTCGGACCTGTATAGGAATTGTTGTCACTGTGGAAATGAGTGACAAGATATATCTTCATAACCATGTATGCATAACTGGAGAAGCTGTTCCTTCATTGCAGGCAGCCAATCAGGAAGATGTAGAGTCACAGATCAGAGATCAACCATCAGAGTCAGAAGTCCACAGCTCTCCAACAGCAAAAGAGGAGCAACAGATACATAATGACACAAGTGACATTGGAATGATACTCCACAGAAAAGAGTTAGTATCTGGATGAATAGGCAAGAGCTTGGGTAATTCGCAATGTTAATAATGTACATAAATTTCATTTTTTGCTTTTTACGTGCAATGTAGGATGCATGGATGGAAGTCCTATTCTGTTTCTTGGCTTACCAGAATCATGTGAGTTCTGCAAGTGAAGCATTGTAGTGAAGCAACCATCTTCCAAGCAATTCTAGAAATTCTCTCTGCTCTCCCCAAATTAATGCACTAGGACTGAACTTTCTGCAGCAACAATCGTCATCTTTGTTATCTCTTTTTGTAATCCCCATAGCGTATACAGCTGAACTCTGTTGCTATCCACACTCCCGAAGCTGCTGGCAGCTCCTCAGGGCAGGACTTCAGTTGAGGGGCAGAAGTCCCACTTTCAACTTTGGTGTGTTAAGGTTGCAGTTTGGACTTCTTCTGGGTGTGCTGGCTTTTGCCGATTTCCCTTTTGGAGGATAGAACAGTCCTCTTTGGTAAGCGAGCAAGTTTTTAAATGTCATTTTAGTTAACTGGTTTCCAACATACTAATGTCTCAGATTAATGGACTCAGTGGCTGTCCAGTCAAAATCTAAATTTAATCTAGATCAGAATCTAATGCTGTTGAGCAACATTGGTGATGTGACTAGAATATATTTACCACAGCTTGTACCTGCTGCAGAAATTGTTCCATGGTATAGTAGCATACAAATGTTTGAAGCATTCCAGGAAAGTCATCATAATATAAATTGGTTAAATAAAGAATTGTGCTATATGGATTAAATTCCCTGCTAACATAATAGATGACTTTTGGAGGAATATGTTAAGCATTCACATGCTTCAAATTTTGCCTTTGCAAATATAGGACCACAGTTTTTGCAAGTCAGACTACTGCAACTTTCCATATTTCTACTAAACATAGTAATTTATCTTTTCTATCTCAGTTTATGCCCTATAGTCATTAACATTTACTCGGCCATATTGCCTTCATTTTATTTAAGATTCTCTTACAGTAGACAATCATTTCAGTAATATTGGTGACGATCATAGAGTGCCTACAGTGTGGAAACAGGCCATTCAGCCCAACAAAACCACACCGACCCTCTGAAGAGTATCCCACCCAGACCCATTCCCCGATTAATGCAGCTAACCTACACATCCCTGAACACTGTGGAAAATTTAGCATGGCCAATTAATCTAACCTACTCATCTTTGGACTGTTGGAGGAAACCGAAGCACCCAGAGGAAACCGATGCAGACGCTGATAGAATGTGCAAACTCCACACACAGAGTCGCCCGAGGCTGGAATTGAACCCAGGTCCCTGGCGCTGAGGCAGCAGTGATAGCCAGTGAGCCACCGTGTCAAAAATAAACTAATATCTGATTTTTGTACAGCATGTTTACTGTGATTTGACTTTACTGTATTCTTTCTTTCAGGATTCTGGCTTTCATTTCTGGAGAAGATCTAACATGTTAAGAAGATTGTTTGGCAAGGTGCTGGGATTCACAGGCTTTACCATTCAGTATGGCTGTATTGCCCACTGTACCTTTGAATACCTAGGAGAAATTGTCATGGTATGTCTTTATGGCTTTCTTTGTGACAAAGTATTGTATTTTGCAATTTATTGTTTTTTCTGAAAATCAGTGAAACTTTGTGGCAAAGCTGCAGGGACTAGAGAGTTGTTTTTAGTGAGTTAATTCTCCTGAGTTCACACACTGATAATCACTATAGCTGGAACAGAAGAATAAAAAGAATTGTAGATAATCTAGTAATATAATCAGTTACTTTGGTATTATTAGCTCTCTGTAACACTTTACCTAGAACCTGACCACCATTTTACCTGTTATAAATACCTGTTGAATATGTAGGAAAAAAATAGAAAGCATTAGTTAGATGTGCTGATGTGGAATATGGAAACATTGCTTCAATTGTAGTGCTTGCCGGTATTACCTAAAGATTAGTTATTATTAGCATCAGGAAATAAAGCTTATCTCTGCTTTAAAAGTCTGGACCATATTTTCTTCCATTTCTGTGGACCTGTAATAAATTAATGACCAGAGTGGATATCATTTCTGTTATGTTGTGGTCGGTATGTTAACATGTCTAGGAGAGACATGCTCACGATATTATAAACTGATCATAACATGTGTTCTGAGGGTATAAAGATCTCATACTCCATCTTACCTTGGAGTACTTGAAGCATGACACTCTTGCAAGCATGTTCCTCTGCTGTAAACCTATAGCCTGATATTAGTCCAGACACCTATGTGCCTGAGGAATGTACTGCTTAAATGTAATAATTAGCTGTAATAAGTATCTGATGGATGAGAGAAACATAAGGATTGCTGTATCAGGTCAAAGGCATGTTGGATGTAAACTCACACCATGGAGCAGTGGTGACTGTCTCTAAAAGATTCCAGTATTTTAGAGACAGGTATGTGGAAAACTAATTGAAGACCAACCAGATAACAGTTTTAGAGAGTAGGAGATTTGGAGGCGGATAGTTCCTTACCTTTAGGTAGCATGGGTTTCTGTGAGTGCAGTCAGCTGGACAGATCATTAGGTAGGACATTAATCACCAGGAAAATAATGTTAATTTGTTCAACTTCAGGACTAACAGACTCAGACTCGGGTCATACAGAAAGCAACACCAAGACTCCATTAACTAGATTGTTGAAAGATGCTACTGGAACACTGGAAAGCCATTTAAAGATAATTGGGAGGGGTAACACTCCTAATCAGAGATAGTATTTGTGCAATAGTGATGTCTTGATTCAGGAGTTCAGGTTATAGAATCTGTTTAGGTGAAGATGAGGAAATATAAGGGAAAAAGTAAGAAGTGATCTACAGACCTCCAAACAGTAAACCATAATGTAGCATGAATTTATACAAGAAGAACTATTGGCTGATGGTGATATCAAGGGCCAGCAATAATTGTGGGTGATATCTTAATATAAACTGGCAAAATCAAATTGTTAATAGATTAGATTAATTACAATGTGGAAACAGGCCCTTCGGCCCAACAAGTCCACACCAACCCTCCGAAGAGAAACCCACCCAGACCCATTCTCCTACATTTACCCCTCTACCTAACACTACAAGCAATTTAGCTTGGCCAATTCACCTAACCTGCACAAATTTGGACTGTGGGAGGAAACCGGAGCACCTGGAGGAAACCCACGCAGACACAGGGAGAATGTGCAAACTCCACACAGACAGTTACCTGACGCGGGAATTGAACCCGGGTCTCTGGTGCTGTGAGGTAGCAGTGCTAACCACTGACACCATGCTGCCCACAAATAGTAGCCTTGATGAGGAGTTCATTGAATACTTTTGAGATTGTGCTACTCTGAGAAACTTTCTAAAACTGACCACAGAGCTAACGGTATTAAGTAAAGACACTAAAGTAAAACCAGGAACAGTGAATGCTGAAGATCTAAAACAAAAGCAGAGAAATTCAACCCTTGCAGCATTTGTGGAAAGAAAGCAGAGTTTATATTTTGAGACCAATATCTCAAAGAAGGGCCACTGGCCTCCCTGTTAACTCTGCTTTGTCTCCACAGATGCTGCCAAACTGACAGAGTTCCTCCAGCAATTTCTGTTTTTAAGTAAAGGCACCTCTGGGTAGCAACAGTCATAATGTGAATAAATTTTATATCCAATTTGAAAGGGAGAGGAAGATTGGGATGAAGGCTAGCATTTTAAATTTGAAAAGGGACAACTATATGGGCATGAGCTAGCTAGCTTAGCTAGTTGAAGTCAGTTGGAATATTAGGCGAGCAAATAGATCAATAGTGAAACTGAGACAAGCATTTAAAGGGATATTTCAGAATACTCAGAATAAGTATCATCCTATGGTAAAGAATAATTCGAAGGAGAGGACCCATCATCCATAGTTAGCTAAAGAAGTTAAAGAAAACATCAAACTTAAGAAAAAAGCATACAATTACACAAAGATAGGTGACAGGTTAGATGACTACTCAGAATGACTTTTAAAAAAAAGTTAATCGGGACAAAAAATAGCGCATGAGAGGAAATGTAAAAACCATAGCAAGAGTTCCTATAGGTATTTGAAAAGGACAAGTAGTAAAGTGAGTGTTGGTCCTTCAGATGTTGAGAATGGAAGTTAATAATAAATAATAAACAAATGGTAGATGTAATGAATAAATATTTTGCTTCTGCCTTCACTATAGAGGACAGAAAAAAATCCCAAATGCACTTGTAAATCTAAATGTTGAAGGAAGAGAGGAACTCAGTCAAATTATAATCTCTAGGGAAATGAGCAAACTGATGAAGCTGTAGGTTGATAAGTCTCCATGTTATGATGGACTTCAGCCTTGAGCCTTAAAAGAAGTTGTTCTTATTTTTGCAATGTCCTTTAAATTCTGGAAAGGGACCATGAAATTGGAAAATAGTATATACTCAAGAAGGAAGAGAGGGAAGATACAGGAAACTAAAAGACATTTAACTTTGTTTGTCATGGTGAAGCTGTTAAAATTGATCATTAAAGAGGTTATAACTGGGCACTTTGAAAACTCAAGGTAATTGGGAGGACTCAGCATGGTTATGTGAAATGGAAATGCTGTTTAACTAATTTATTGGAATTTTTTGAGAACTAATTGGCACTATTGAAAAGGGGATCCAGTTTTCTAAAATTAATTTATTGGATGTGGGCTTTGCTGGTTTGAGTATCATTTTCTACTCAGCTTTAATTGTCATTGACAAGGTAGTGATGAGCTACCTTGATGAACTGCCACAGTCCATTTGTTATAGATACAGTGTTGTTTTGGAAGGAGTTCCAGGATTTTAACCCAGTAACAGTGATTAACAGAATATATTTCTGAGTCAGGAAAGTGAGTGGCTTGGAAGGGAACTAGCAGTGGTGGTATTCCTCTGTATTTATGCCTTTGTGGTCTATCAGGTTATGATCATCAGTTTAGAATAGAATAAAACCATTGAATCCCTACACCTTGGAAGCAGGCCATTTGGCCCGTCAAGTCCACGCCGACCCTCCAAACAGCATCCCACCCAGGTCCACCCCACTACTCAACCCTGTAACCCTGCTTTTCCCGTGGCTAATCCACCTAACCTGCACATCTTTGGACTGTGGGAGGAAACCTACACAGACCCAGAGGGAACGTGCAAACTCCACACAGACAGTCATGTGAAATCAAACTGGAATCGAACCCAGGTCCCTGGCTCTATGAGGCAGTAGTGCTAACCACTGTGCTGCTGTTTGCTATTGTTTAAGAAACCTTGGTGAATTTCAGTAGTGCATCTTGTATACAGTACACAATGATGCTATTGTGCATTGGTGGTGGAGGGAGTGAATGTTTGTGGATGTGATGCCTATCAAATGGGCTGCTTTGTTCTGGATGGTATAAAGGTTCTTGAGTTTTGGAACAGTAGTCATCCAGGCCAGTGGACGAGTATTCTATGATATACATAGCCTGTGTTTTCCAGATGGGGGATAGGCTTAGGAGAGTCAGGAGGTAAGTTAGTGTCTACAAGATTCCTAGCCCCTAACCTGCTCTTGTATTTAAATGGCTGGCCCAGTCCAGACTTGGTCAGTGATAAACCCCAAGCTGTTGATAGTTAGGGATTTAGTGATGATAATGCCATTGATTATCGAAAGACAATGGTTAGATTCCCCCTTGTTGGAAATGTCATTACATTGTGCAGTTGTGTTGCACAAATGTTATTTGTCAGCCCAAGACTGATTATTTCTCCTAATTTTGCTGCAAATGGACATGGACTGTCTCAGTGTCTGAGCAGTTGCAAATGGTATAAATGTCGTGCAATAATCAGTGATCACCTCCATTTTTGACTTTATAATGGAAGGAATTGATGAAGCAGCTGGAGATGGTTGGGCCAAGGATACTACCCCAGAGGAACTCCTGTAGCAATGTCCTGCAGTTGAAATGACTGTTCTCCATTAGCCACAACCATCTTTCTTTATGCTAGATATGACATCAATCAGCAGGGACCCTTCCTCTGATTTGTATTGAGTCCAGCATTTTTGTTAAGAGCTCCTTGAAATCATTTGATCAAATGTGGTCTTGATATCAATGGCAGTAGCTCTAACCTCCCCTCTGAGTACTTCAGCTTTTATGTCCATGTTTGAACCAAAGCTGTAATGAGTTCAGGACTGTGGTGGAATCCAAACCGAGTGTTAATGAGCAGGTTATTCCTCGGCAGCTGCTGCTTGATAGCATTGTTGGTGATCCTTTCCATTGCTTTACTAATCAAGAGTAGACTGATGGGGCAATAATTTGTGAGGTTGAATTTAACCTGCTTTTGTGTACAGGACATACTGGGATTTTTTTCATATTGCTGGATATATTCCACCATTATAGATGTATTGAAGCAACTTGGCCAAGGGATCAGCAAGTTCTGGAGCATAATTCTTCAGAAAATTGCCAGGGCCCATAGCCTTTCCAATATCCAGTGCTTTTGAGGCATTTCTTGATATTATGTGGTGCGAATTGAATTGGCTGGATAATGGCTTCTGTAATGTTGGGGTTCTCCGTTAGGAACCTAGATTGATCCCCTGCTCAGCACTTTCCGCTGAAGACTATTGTAAATACTTCAGCCTTGCCTTTTATACTGATAGCTGGGTTCCCCACCATTGGGGATGGGGTAATTGAGGACCCGCCTCCTCCAATGAGTTGTTTCATTGTCTACCACCATTTGTAACTGGATTTTAGAGCTTAGATTGGATTTGTTAGTTGTGGAATTGCTTGGCCTTGCCTATCACTGTTCTGTCTGTAGTTCTGTTTTGTAGCTTCAACCGTTTGACAACTCATTTTCAGGAATGCCTGGTGATGTCATTGGGTCCTGAGTCAAAGCTTTGGACTCCAGGGCAATTCCCTCCTGACTCTATGCAACCATGCTGCCACCTCTGCTGTGTATGTCCTGCCGGTGGGACAGAACATAGCAAGGATGGTAATAACTACCTGGCACAGTACCAAGTGTTCTGAACAAGGTAACAATGTAACATTTGGTCGAACATCTAGATTAGCTGGTTTGCTTGGAGACAATAAAAACAAATTCTAATTTGGCCAACCAGTTTAAATTATACCCCAAAATACCAAACGTCAATCAAATTTGAATTTAGTATTTTGACAGTATTAACACCAAAGAAATCATCCGATGCTTTGGGGTATAAAACCAAAAGAAAAATTGAACAGTTGGAGGAGAACTACCAAAAGACCAACAGATGTAGGCTGCTAGTAAGAACTCTGAGAGGTACCTGTCTGAAGAAGGAGTTTGCACAGGAAAAAAGACCAATACCAACCTGGAGAGCAAATGTGCAGAGGAAGATACCAAGAGAAAATTCGACAGCTGGCTGGTTTGGAATTTGAATTTTTTTGTAAATCTTAATCTGGGGTTTTATTGGATTAGTATTGTCGTGGGGAAGGTAAAAGATAGGTTTAGATAAATGAGTTGTAAATAGTTGTCAGTTAATTATTCTCTATTAGACGGTAAAAAATTAAATTGTCAGTTTTTACTTTAAATAGTGACTTTTGGGATAGTTCTTTGCATCTCAAATTTTAATAGATTACAGTGTAGGTTAAATCATTTCGATTTTGCAGGTTTACATTACCGGGGAAGGGTTACCCTGTGCAGTAACAGTTTGGGGACTCGTCCGCAATTTGACTTGCTTTGGACAGATTTGAATAGATTTGGGGGTACAATAAATCCCAGTAGATTTAAACACTTGCAGGTTAGTGTCCTACATTTTTAAATAAAACCTAGGTGAGACAATTTGTTTAATTTCAGTGACTTGTGGTTGATTAATTTACAAGTGAGAGAAATAGCTCTTAAAAATTGCTAAAGTGGTTCTGGGGTTTGAAGATGATTCTCAAATTTGCCAAAAAAGTTTAGAAGGAAAGAAAAAGGCCATACCTTTAAGAATTAGCAAATAGCTCAGATTTGTGTTTAACCAAGGACAAAAGTAAAGCAAAAATTATAAGGGAATTACTCAAACACTTAGGTGTGTCAGAGAAACAGATGAGTGCAGTCGAGGTAGAAAAACTTAAATTACAATTGAGGAAAATGGAGTTAGAAGATAAAGGGAGAGAGAAGAGAGGGAGAGAGAAAGAGAGAGGAAAAAGAAGAGAGAATGTTCTTAGCTTCTAGAGGGAGTGAGAAAGAGGGAGAAAAAGGGGAGAGACAAAACGAGGGAGAATTTGAACTTGACAACCACCTGATGAAGGAGCAGAGCTCAGAAAACTATTGCTTCCAAATAAACCTGTTGGACTATAACCTGGTGTTGTGTGATTTTTAAATTTGTATACCCCAGTCCAACACCGGGCGTCTCCAAATCTTGAATGTGAGAAGTTGCGAATTTGTCAGCAAAGTTAACAGGATGGGGATTAAAAGAGACGGTCATGATATATGCAAATGCATCAAAACTCTGCCACATTTTGTTGAGAAAAATGTTGAAGCCTTATTTATTTCATTTGAAAAATTGACTAGGGAGATGAAGTGGTCCGAGGATTTATGGGTAATGCTAGTTCAGACTAAACTGGTAGGCAGATCTTATGAGGTATTTGCCGTGCTGTCAGATGAGGGGTCATGAGATTATATAGAACAAGCTATTTTAAGTGCTTATGGATTGGTACCAGAAGCATACAGACAGTGGTTCAGAAACATAAAGAAGGAACCAGGTCAGACTTATGTTGAGATAGAAAGAAGAAAACATAGTCATTTTGATAGATGGATGCGCGCTTTAAAGATCGATAAGACTTTTGAGGCTCTAAGAGAGATTATTCTGCTAGAAGAGTTTAAAAACTCACTTCCAGAGATATTAAAAATTCACATGGAGGAACAGAAGGTTCAGGAAGTGAGAAGGGCTGCAGAATTAGCAGATGAATACAGGTTGGTGGATAGGACAAGCATAGGCCAGAATTTCATCCTGTGAGGAATAGAAGTTGGGAGAAGGGGTGATTCTGCACTACGAAACCAAGAGTAGAGAGCATTGGTAAGCGTTTACCACGGACTAAAAAGGGACCGCAAGAGGGAGGAAAGGAAGTGAAAGGCCTCAGGTGTTTCCACTGTGGTAAAGTAGGACACGTAAAGTCACATTGCGGGTCGTTAAAGAAAGGCAGTATGGGAAAAGATGTCGTAAAAGAAGCTAAGCCAGTGGCATTAGTAAAAGTAGTAAAGGAGACCCCAAGAAGAGTCAAGGAGCTGCAGGAGAGTGCACAATCTAGGTAGGGGCTAGGTATGTAGTTAGTACCTGATCTCTACAAAGAATTCATCTCTGTGGGTAAAGCTTACTCAGAAAGAATGGGGGAGAAGAACAAGAACTTACAGTGCTGAGAGATATAGGATCTAACCAGTCGCTGATCGTAAGAGATGAGCGAATATACGCTCTTTCTGATCTGTTACCCGAGAGTGTGGTAATTTGTGGGATAGATGGACAGAAATTTAGTGTTCCCCTATGTAAGATCAGGTTGGAGTGCCAACTCAAGACTGAGGAAGTAAAAGTGGGGGTGATTGACAGGGTGTCAGTTCCAGGAATTCAGTTTGTTCTTGGAAATGATTTGGCAGGATCCAAGGTGGGAGTGACACCCCTTGTTGTGGAGAAGCCCAAGGAAGACCAAGAAACTGAGGAGTTAAAACAGAAATATCCTGGTATTTTCCCAGACTGTGTAGTAACCAGATCCCACTATCATAAGTCACAGTATGAAGCAAAAAGTAAAGAGAAAGATGAAGGAGTTGAGGTTCAGTTAGCGAACACCCTGTTTGACGTAATTGTGCAGGAAAAATTTGAACAGACAGAGCGTCAGACGGAAGTGTTTAGTCCTGAAAGGCTAAGGGACTTGCAACAGCAAAACAAGACAATAAAAGATATATATGTGGATGCATACTCCAAAAGGGAGGCAGAGAATATTCCTGAGGGTTATTACCTGAAAGGTAGAATCCTAAGACGGAAATGGAGACCATGGCAGATTAGTGCTGAGGAGAAATGGGCCAAAGTGCACCAGATTATGTTGCCGGTAGCACACAGGCAGAAGGTGTTACAGGTAGCACATGAAGTACCTGTAGGAGGTCGCCTAAGGGTACGAAAAACTCAGGCTAAGGTACAAAAACATTTTTATTAGTCTGGAATGCACAAGGATATGGTTAGTTTTTGCCATACGTGTCATACCTGCCAATGGTAGGTAAGCCACAGGCGGTAATAAAACCAGCACCTTTGTGCCAATTCCCGCATTTGAAGAACCTTTCACATGGGTTATAATTGATTGTTAGGTCCCCTCCCAGGAACTAAAAGTGGGAATCAGTACATGTTAACCATAATGGATGTGTCTACCAGATTTCCGAAGGTAATTCCATTACTGTAAAAGGCAAAAAAGGTAGTAGAGGAGTTTGTAGCTTTCTTCAGGCGGTATGGGCTATCCAGAGAGATTCAGTCGGACCAAGGGTCAAATTTTGCTGCTACGCTGTTTAAGGAGGTTATGGATAGCTTAGGTATACAGCACTTTAAATCCAGTGCGTATCATCCTGAATCCCAGGGAGCTTTAGAAATATGGCATCAGACCTTGAAGACCACGTTGGGAGCATACTGTCAAGATTACCCGAATGATTGGGATAAGCGTATCCCATTCACATTGTTTGCCATTAGAGATGCCCCAAATGAATCTACTCAGTTCACTCCCTTTGAGTTAATATTCAGACATGAGGTGAGAGGCCCTTTGAAATTAACTAAAGAAAAATTGACAGGACCAAAGTCTGAGATCTCACACTGAGATTATGTTTCGGAGGTTTGGGAGAGACTAAATCGAGTAGATGAGTTAGCTAAACAGCACCTCAAGAGAGCACAGTTTCAAATGAAGCAGATGGCAGATAACAGCTCTGAGACGTGGATATTTTTCTGAGGGGATGACGTGTTCGTACTGTTACCAGTGATAGGTGATCCCTTCAAAGCCAGGTTTCGTGGTCCCTATCAAATGGGGAAAAAGTTGAGTCTTGTGAACTATCTAGTAAAGATGCCAGATAGAAGAGAAAAGGTATCGGGGTATGTCATGTGAACATGTTGAAACCATATTATACTAGAGAGAAAGAACTGGAGAAACAGGTATTAGTTTCTGCCTGCTAATCCAGGTGTGTTGTCATTTTTAATTTTAAAAATCCCTATGTTAACTGGAACTGTGTGCTGCTGGAAGATAGAATCTATATTTATGATAGTGATATTCTGCATAATGATCCATTATTGAATTGTAGTCACATGGTTAAAAATTTAACAACATAAGAAATAGGAACAGGGATGGTCATTAAGCATCATTGATAAAGGTCATGGCTGAACTTCAACATCAATTCTACTTTCCTTGATCATTTAGTACCCAAAATAGTCTCAATTTGACTCTTAATATTTCATTTAATGAGTATATTTACAGCTGTATTTCACAGAAAATTATAATGAATCATAACTAAATGATTGAGCCCTTATCCTGAGACTCCTTGTCCTGAGACTATGTCCCTCACTGTATACTCTCCAGCCAGGGGGAATGTCCTCTTAGTAACTATCGTGTCAAACCTCCAACTTTATGCATTTCAATTAAATCATCTTTAATTCCTTAAACCTCTGGTGAATATAGGTCCTTTCTGCACAATCTTGTGTCATAAATTCAGCCCTCTTATCCCACGATTCAATCTTGAAAACCATTGTTGCATCCATTATCAGGCAAGTGCATCTTTCGTTCATTGAGGAACCTATGTTTGGTGTCACCAACCCCTACCTAATTGCAGCAAGATTTCCTTATACTCCAAAACCTTTATAATATAGGCTAAAATACCATTGTCTTTATTTGTGTGCCTGCATGCTAACTCTGTGATTTAATGGCATAGTAGGTAGGAACTAGAGTAGGCCATTCATCCAGCCAGTCAACATGATTGTGGCTGATCCTATACTTTAATGTCATTACACACATTATCCCTCTGTGCTTTGTCACCTTCAATATCTCGATATCTGTCACCCTCTGTCTTGAATATACCTAATGACTGAGCCTCCACAGCCCTCTGAAGTTGAGAATTCTGAAGATTCATTACCAATTATATGGAAACAATTGTTTTTCGTCTCAGTCCTAGTCCTAGGAATGGAGAGAATGAGGAACTGAACGAAATGAGTATTAGTCAAAAAGCAGTTTTCAATAAATTATTGAGACCGAAAGTTAACGAATTCCTGGGATCCAATGCTGTATATCTCAATGTTGAAAGAGGTGGAGTGTAAAGACATCTTTTGCTAGTCATCTTTTGATATTTTATGGATACTGGAATGGTGCCTTCAGATTGCAAGCTTGCAAATGTATCCCTATTATTTATTATTATTTATTATTATTGTTATTATTGTCAAAGGAAGGTGAATGAGCCAAAACAGGGAGCAACAAGCTTATTAGCCTGACATTAGTAATAGGAAAAATTATTAAAATCTATAGTATAGGATGTGACAACTGCACACACAGGAAAAAATGACCTGATTGGGCATTGTCAACATAGCTTTATGAAAGGGAAATCCTATTTAACAAACCTTTTGAAACATAGATGCGATGCATTTGGATTTTGAGAAAGTGTTTGAAGTGGTATCACCAAAGATGAGTAACACATGGGGTGAGAAGAAATATACTGGCATGAATTGAGGATAAGTTACAGAAAATAAACAAAGTAGGAATAAATGGGCCATTCTCAGACTGTGGCTAGTTAGTACTAAAATACTTGGTCCTAGCTGTTTACAATCTATATCATTGATTAGGTTTTGCAGTTCAAATGTAATATTTCAAAGTTTACCAATGACCTGAAACAAAGTGGAAATGTGGTTTGTGAGGAGAATGCAAAGAAGCTTCAAGAGGATTTGGTCAGATTGAATGAGTGGACAAGAATGTGTCACATAGAACATAATGTGACTAAGTATGAGGGAAACATCTTTGGTCGGAGGAACTGAAGTGCCACATATTTCTTAAATGGTGAGAATCTGGAAAATGTTAATGTCTGAGAGACTTCTGTGTTTTTGTTCATAAGTCAATGAAAGTTAACATGCTGGCATAGCAAACACTTAGGAAGAAAAATAGTACGTTGGCCTTTGTCATAAGAAGAGTTGAGTACAGGAGTAAAGATGTCTTCCTTCAATTGTATAGAATCTAGGTAAGACCGACACCTACAGCAATGGTTATGTGTTTTTATTGAAGGAAGGATAGATTTTCATAGGGGAAATGCAGCAGAGGTTCACGAGACTAATTCCAGGGTTCGTGGAACTATCCTATAAGGAGAGATTGAGGAGACAGGGTCTGAATTCTTAAAAAATTTTAGAATAAGAGGTGATCTAATTGAAAGTTATAAAACATTTTAAGGTGCAGAAATGAAAGATGTGGAAGCTTGGTTATTGACTATGTTCAGGAGATAGATTGACAGATTTCTAGATACTAATGATATTAACGGAAATGGAGATAGTGTAGATGATTGGTCACAGTCTAGAGTGATAAAGCAGGCTTGTGGGATGAAAAGCCTACTTTTGCTCCTATGTTCCTATGTCCGAAGTGGCCTAACTTTTATTCTGAGACTCTGTTTCCTAGTTCTTAATCAAAAGTTCTAGTTCTAAAGCATCCTTCCTGCATCAACCTGTCAAACCCAATAAGAATTTTATTTTATAATTGAATGAGATCGTGCATCTATTTCGTGTCTTATAAAACAAAAATAGGATATTTACCATTGGAGAGTGAAAAGGGAAAATAATGACAATATTTTTCTTCCTTTGAAAAAAATCTTCCATTGAAATTTCAGAAGAATACCTTAGAAGTTTTAATACCATTATCCCACAGTCAGCAGAAACTTCAGGTGTTCCAAGAAAGATTTTTCAACATGCTTGCTTAAATATGTTCAATAATTTTGCTTAAAAATCGGTAATGTATTTTCCTTCATTTGCAGTGTTCCGGTCCTTCCATGGAGCCTACAATTAAGACCTATGATATAATCATCTCTGAGAAACTCAGTCGACAGTTTTATCGCATTGAAAAGTAAGTTGCCACAAAATTACAAGTATCAGAATCTTCAAAATATGTAATTTTACTGTGTAGATTCATTTATTTTGTTGAATTGTTCAGAATACACAAACGAATATGTTTCCTCTAATCTCACTTGGAATTTTGTTCACAGAGGTGATGTGATAATTGCTAAAAGTCCCAATAATCCCAAAATGAATATTTGCAAACGAGTGATTGGTCTAGAAGGCGACAAAGTATGCACAAGTGGTCCACTAGATGCCTTTAAGACCCATAGATATGTGAGTATTACTTTCTTTAGGTAGTTGCTTCAACAATAATCATTACATTTGAACATTAAGTAACAACAGCTAAAGCCTACATAGGCCAACAACACATCTAGTGAGCATGTAGAAAGTTACTGAGAGGTAACACTATGATCTTGACAATTGCGTAAAATTTTTTGAGGATAGGAGTGATTCATCACTGTGATTGTATGTCTGTAAGGTATATTGCTGGAAAAGGGTTGAATCCGTTTTGCTGAGATGACAAGACTGTTGCATGAAGAGAGACTGAATGAAATATGGCTATATTCACGTGAATTTAGAAGAACGAAGGGAGATTTTCTAGAAACCTGTAAAATTCTAACAGGACCAGACCAAATAAATGCAGGAAGGATTTTCCTGATGACCAGGTAATGCAGAACTTGGGATCACAATTTAAGGAACTGCATAGGCCATTTTGGACTGAGATGAGGAACTATCCAAAGAGTAGTGAGTCTTTGGAATTCTCTGCCACAGAAAGCAGTTGAAGTCAAAACATTTACTGTTTTCAAGAAGGGGTGAGATGTACATCTTGGAGGAAATGGATCAAAAGGGATAAGAAAAAGTGGGAATGGGGTCTTGAGTTGAATAATCAGCTATAGTCATATTGAATGTGGAGCAGGCTCAAAGCAGCAAATGGCCTACTCCTGCTCCTATGTTATGTTTTTATAATGTCTACATTAAGATCTTTCCCAGTTGCCAGATAAATGGGCAGAGGGGTTGAGGTTGCCTTGTTACTTAGAAATCAAATTCTAAAATCAAAGCAAAAAGTGATATAGAGCTGGAACTCATAGGCTCTAGGGGGGTAGCGTTGAGGATTGGGAAGCTTTTAAAAACCAAAAAAAGCAGTAAGGGAGAAGATAAAATGTGAGAGTGAGCTAGCTAGTAACATAAAAGAAGATTACAAGAGGTTTTTTTAAAGCTATTTGAAAGGTAAGAGAGGCAAGAGTGTACATTGGACCACCTGAAAATGAGGCTGAAGAAGTCATAATGGGAACAAAGAAATGGCAGAGGAACTGAATAGGTACTTTGCATAGTTTTCACAGTGGAAGATACCATCAGCATTCCAGAACTTCCACAGAGGCAGGAAGTAGAGGTGAGTATATTGGCCATCACTAAAGAGAAGGCAATGGGGCAGCTGAAAGATCTAATGGTGGTTAAATCATCCGGATCAAATGGATTAAGACATTGGTGGTGATATTTCAGGAATCACTGACATTGTGGAGGGTACCATGGACAAGTAAAGAACAAATGTAACACCCCTGCTTTAGAAGGGAGAGAAACAGGAGACAGGAAACTATAGGCCAGTTAGCCTGACTTCAATCGTTGGTAAGATTTTAGAGCCCATTCTTAAGAATGAGATTTGCAGAGTACTTGGAAGCACATGATAAAATTAAGCTGAATCAGCATGGCTTCTTCAAGGCAAGGTCATGCCTGACAAATCTCTTAGAATTCTTTGAGGAGGTAATGAGCAAGATAGACAAAGGAGAGCCGGTGGATGTGATCTATTTGGATTTCCAGAAGGCCTTTGACAATGAGACTGCTAAATAAGATAAATGTTATGGCAAGATACTGGCATGGATAGAAGATTGGCTGGCTGGCTGGCAGACAGCAGAGAGTCAGGATAAAAGAACCTTTGTCAAGATGGCAGCCAATGAGTAGTGGAGTTCGGTAAGAGTCCGTGTTGGGACCGCAACTATTCATGTTGGACAAAGCAACTGAGGGCATTGATGCTAAGTTTGCAGATGACACAAAGATAAGTAGGGAAGCTGCAGAAGGACTTGAACAGACTAGGAGAGTGGGCAAAGAAGTGGCAGATGAAATACAATGTGGTAAAGTGTGAGGTTATGCATCTTGGTAGGAAGAATAAAGGCACAGACTATTATCTACAAGGGGAAAGGCTTTGGAAATTTGAAGCGCAAAGGGACTTGAGTGTCCTAGTACATGATTCTCTTCTGGTTCACTTGCAGGTTCAGTTGGTGGTTAAGATGGCAAATACAATTTTGGCATTCATTTCAAGACAGCTAGGAAATAAGAGCAGAGATATACTGATGAGGCTGTATAAGGCTCTGGTCAGACTGTATTTGGATTATTGAGAGTAGTTTTGGGCCCCATGTCGAAGAAAAGATTTGCTGGCGTTGGAGAAGGTCCAGAAGAGGTTTACAAGAATGATTCCAGGGATGAAGGACTCCTCATATGTGGAGGGTTTGAGGACTTGATGGAGCTTAGAAGCATAAGAGGGAATCTGATTGGAATTTACAGAATACTGAGAGGTTTGGATAGAATGAACATGGAGAAGATTTTTCCAATAGTAAGAGAAACTAGGACCCAAGGGCACAGCCTCAAAGTGAAGGAGCGACCCTTTAGAACTAAAGTGAGGAGGAATTTCTTCAGCTAAGGGGTGGTTAATCTATGAAACTCATTGCTGCAGAGCACTGTGGAGGCCAAGTTATTGAGTATGTTTAAGACAGAGATAAACAGACATGATGGGCCATTTGGCCTAATTCTGCTCCTTTAACTTTTGTTCTTTTGTCAAATAAACATTGCTCCTGTGTCTATATCTTATGATCTTAGGCTCTTTTATTAAAAGTACATTGGCAGTCTCTTGTGAATATGTTGAGTCACTATGTTCAATGACTATGCTCAAGTTAAATAAAATGTCAGATTTCAGTCTTGAATCATCTTATTTATTCAGTATTACCATCAGCTGGAATCATGCCAATATATCCACAGCATTATTTATTGCTCACTTCTGCTTTAAGCTCAGCAGTGATTCTACTGCAATAATCATTGGGAATCTTTTCCTGTAAGAATTTTGGGCAATGGTTGATTTATGAAAAGCATTGAGTAAATAGATTTGAGGATGTATTAGTTCACCTCTACTTTTATTGTCTAAATACAGTGAAATAGGACAACACATCATGGAGCTGTATCTATAGCCTTTGATATGACTGTGCTATATGTAATTAATTGTGTGACCCTTCTAAAGTCCTACTTAATCAAGTAAATTGATGGCAAAATTGAAAGCTTGGGCTCTCTGGAGTAACCAAATAGGGTTAATATTTAATTTTGAGCATCAATTGCTATCAGTATGTTATTGGCTTTGAAAGCACTGATATTTCATCAGGGATTATGATTAAAATGCTTCTTGTCCAAACACATTGCTTCTATTTGCCCTTGCTTTTAATGCCATTTGCTTTAGCTTTAAGCCTTGTTTTGCCATATGGTCAATGTTGCCAACGTTCAGATTTCTTTTCCCATTTTCATTCAAAGAGTCATCAGATTAAAATACTATTGGCATCATAAACCACTGATTTGTCATTTAAACAGGAGGAGTGCCTGATGTCACTTTATTCAGCTAGGATCTGTAAATAGGGAACTGTCTGCTTTGTCACTCAGAATGATAAAAGCATGAGTTACACATCTATTTCAGAGCAATAACTTCTTCACAATCAATCACTACAAATTGCTAATGCCCAAGCACTCGCTGATGTTGGGGAAATTTGTTTACTCTTGTGTTTAAGTGAAGCGTATTACCAGGATGACTCAGTTCATTCATCCTGGATTTCTATGGCCAATATAATTGCAGACAAAGATTCATTAGTTGGTAGATAGTTTACATTGGATGGTGAATGGGTGAGGGATACCAAGGGTTATGCACAGTGGTTAACCCTGAACCATTTTCCATATCAAACAACGCTTCTGCCTGTAGTGATTACAACTCAAAGTGCTGTGTTGATGTCCATATCAGTTATCACAAATGGTAGATACACTTTGCTTGTCAGCAAGTGGTAATTGGATATGTTGATACTCCCTTGTTGGATTAAAAGTATTGTTTGCTTTACGTACCAACTACATGACTCACCTTTGACTTATATTGGTTGTCGTTCTGCAATCTGTTACTTTTGGCACTTTTACACTAATGAGCTTGTTGCTTATTCAGTGTTCTGGCCTTATATTTCCTTTAATAGATTAATATGGTTTTACCTTATGACCTGGTATTGTTCAAGGTGGTCAAAACGTGTGGTACAGACAATTGAGTATACATTCTTTGGGATAAATTTTACGTGCACCCATTATGCATGTTCCAGCTTGACACTAGCCCACCTTCCCACCCAATCCCAAACTCACTCCCAAAATATGCCAGGTGGATGAATTCCAAAATTGCCAGCCTGCCTGCCTGCCATAATGAACTTGTTCAGATTCTGTAAGCACATGATCAATACCAGTTAACCTCGAGGAATGCACCTTAATAGTTATGTTGTTTTGCAATTATTTGATTTTTTGATCTATTTCTTTCATATATTCCATCACTAAAAGGACTATTTTCTGTTATATACATTACTATAATGTTCCTAAATTCATCATTGGCAATCGCCCTTTCTCTCCCCCATTATTATTTAGAAACTTAGCTGAGGTGTCCCCAATCCAGTCCCCAATCATTTCTCCAATAAATGACATTCAGATTGTGTAAGCAATAAATCCACTGATTTCCCAAAAGATTACCTTGTTGCATTCCATTTCCAGTTTCTTTTAAGCATTTTTCATTGGTGGCTTGCTCAATAGGAAGAGTATTTTGTTTTAATTCTCCTTTTATATTTATACTTTTGCATGTATATGGATGATTCCACAGTGCCATTCCTATTGGATTCTCCTTTCTTTGTGTTACTCCAATGTGTAAAGACTGCTGAGAATGAATGTTTTCCTAGAATTTTTTTAATGCTTCAAACATTGCTCCAAACGTCTTTCTTTCTGAAAACCTAAATTCTATTAACACTAGGATCCCCTGACAACAGCAAACTTCTTTGACTTGACTGTGAATGCTTCCCATGGACTTCCAGACAAGCCCAGTTGGTTGAAGCACATGCAGTATGTTTGCCACACAGGCAGTTGGCAAATGCTGTAGGTGCGTTATTAACATAGCACTGCACTGTACAGCAAGGTGCCTATCCCTGTATTGATCACTGTTGTCAAGCCTGACAAGGAGTCTGGCTCTTTCCTAAATAACAAATCAAGGCAGAAGCATTGTAAGCTTTTAAGCCCTGAGTGAAGTGCCATCATGCCAAAAAGGCATGGCATGGCATGGAAGGCAAGGCAAGGCAAAGCATGACAAGGCAGAGCATGCATGTTGGTGCTAAGTGAGTGAGTGTTCAGAGGATGAGATAGCAACCTGGTCCAGTCTCTGAGTTGCTTGCAGCAGCACTTCAATGATAGTAACCAGTGTGTTCCAAAGTGCAGGATAATAGTTCAAAAGCATACTGTAAATAGATTTGAGTTGTGGCCTGATGGCATGGAGAGACTGATAGGTGTTGGATAACAGCATGCGGCTAGTGCTCTGGAGTGTGTCCTGTTGCATCAATGCTGGTGGCCGAGACGGCTTTGGAGGGGCAGGGCAAGCTGTGGTTACTGAGTACCCAGTTTAACTTCATGCCAGTAATGCTTGACATAGATTTTTTTAATCCATCTCATGGTACAGTAGGAAACTGTACTAATGAGGTGAGATTTGGTGTTAATGAGGATGTTAACAAGCAATAGTCACTGTTAATATACATCTTGTCACTCCCTAGTGAGAATGTCCTCTCAACATCTGCAACCCTGTTGGAAAATGCAAGTAGTTGCTCCTGATGTCATGATAGGCCTCACTTGACATCTAATGCAATTCTCCCAAATTCCTTGCGATAGCCTGTATCATTCAGGGTTGTATAATTTTAGCACAATCTAACAATTTAAGGGCAAGCACTAAGTTAGAAATCTCCAAGTAGAACTTTACAATCTTGTGTATAGCCTCTTAAATCCCATGATATGTTCTTCTACAGAATATTTATCCTGCTTTATAAATTTATCAAAGTCAGACCATTTCTCAAATGCATTTAATAGGCCAGTCTCTGAATACTCAGTCTTAAAGCTTCTTCTGCCTCTTAGGGGTATCTGAACTGAGCTGGAAAATAGTAACCCACCAGCTTTTGTCTCACTGTGGCAGTTTAACACAGACGGTCAGCTACAACTTGTGCCTCTCAGTGGTGACTTCATGCAGAAGGCGAGGCAGTAACTTGTTAGAGTTTTATTGAGGTATTGGGAACATTGTAGTGTCAATGGAAAAGTCTGGAATATGTGCTTCTGAAGGGCATTGATAATGTTGTATCAATATCAGAAATAGTGTATGTGCCTGCAATATACACAAATATGAGGAATATGGTGTGTGAATGAGGAAAGTAGAAGTGTGGTGGGGATAATGAGTCCAGTTGGTCAGGAGGCAAAACCACAGTCAATCCAATGGCTGAGCCATTTTTAATTTGTCAGGTTGACCACACAGTACTGCTTTCTTCGCACTGAAGCTCCTGATTGGTCAAGGAATTCAACTCTGCTGCCATTCTTACGTCTTTCACTTGGAATTCATCTGCAGCTGTCAGTAGCATAATGTGTCCTACTTGAATTTCCTGAATACTGACTCTCTCAAGAGACCAGTCTTTACGTTTAATTTAGCCTACACATCAACAAATGAAGTAAGTGAGGAAGGAGAGCTGAGGACAAACATAAATTGATAGAAACAAAAATAAATTTTGGGGCGGCATGGTGGCTCAGTGGTTAGCACTGTTGCCTCACAGCACCAGGGACCTGGGTTCGATTCCAGCCTCGGACCACTGTCTGTGTGGAGTTTGCACATTCTCCCCTTGTCTACGTGGGTTTCCTCTGGGTGCTCCGGTTTCCTCCCACAATCCAAAGCTGTGCAGGTTAGGTGAATTGGCCATGCTAAATTGCCAATAGTGTAGGTTGTATAGGCTACATGCGTTAATCAGGGGTAAATGCAGAGTAATAAGGTGGGGGAATGGGATATTCTTCGGACAGTTAGTGTGGACTTGTTGGGCTGAAGGGCCTGCTTCCACACTATAGGTATTCTATAAAAAAAACAATGAGCACAATCGGAAAACCTGCATGAAGAAAGTGAAGAGCAACAATGGAAAAGGTTGCAATGAAAATGAAATGCACTTGTGTTGAAAAATGGTTTGCATTTACATAGCTCTAAAGTACTTCACTGCTAATCCAGCACTTTTGTAATGTTATTCGTGGTATTGTAGGATTTCCTAAAATGCTCATTAGGAGAAGATGAGGACTGCAGATGCTGGAGATCAGAGCTGAAAAATGTGTTGCTGGAAAAGCGCAGCAGGTCAGGCAGCATCCAAGGAGCAGGAGAATCGACATTTCGGGCATAAGCCCTTCTTCAGGAATGAGGAATATGTGCCAAGCAGGCTAAGCTAAAAGTAGGGAGGAGGGACTTAGGGTAGGGGCGTTGGGAATGCGATAGGTGGAAGGAGGTTATGGTGAGGGTGATGGACCAGAGAGGGGGTGGGGGGCGGAGAGGTCGGGGAGAAGATTGCAGGTCAAGATGGCGGTGCTGCGTCCGAGGGTTGGGACTGAGATAAAGTGGGGGGAGGGGAAATGAGGAAGCTGGAGAAATCTGTATTCATCCC
>NC_057725.1:23438814-23472314 GCF_004010195.1 Chiloscyllium plagiosum | reverse complement strand
ACGATGCCTGGAGGAAGAGCGCCTCATCTTCCGCCTCGGAACCCTCCAACCAAAAGGGATGAATGCAGATTTCTCCAGCTTCCTCATTTCCCCTCCCCCCACCTTATCTCAGTCCCAACCCTTGGACTCAGCACCGCCTTCTTGACCTGCAATCTTCTTCCCGACTTCTCCGCCCCTACCCCCTCTCCGCCCTATCACACTCACCTTAACCTCCTTCCACCTATCGCATTCCCAACACCCCTCCCCCAAGTCCCTCCTCCCTACCTTTTATCTTAGCCTGCTTGGCACACCTTCCTCATTCCTGAAGAAGGGCTTATGCCCGAAACGTCGATTCACCTGCTCCTTGGATGCTGCCTGACCTGTTGTGCTTTTCCAGCAACACACTTTTCAGCTCTAATCTGCTCATTGTTTTCTTTTCTGTTTCTATCAACACCTATTTGGCCTAAGATCTTTCTCCTCATTTTCTTTCATTTTTTTGACATGAAGAGAAATATTGCAGCCAAAATTAACCACATAAAGATTTCATGTACACAGAGATAATGACAATTGAATCTGGTTTTAGTTTTTCTGCTTTTTATTTGTTCCTGGGGTATGGGTACTTCTGGCTAGGCAAGTATCTATTGCCCATTCCTGTTTGCCTTTGATTTGAGTGGCTTCTTAGGTCATTTCAATGGACAGTTAAGAGTCAATCAATTGTGGGTTTGGAGTCATGGCCAAACCAAGTAAGAATGTGATTTTGCGTTAATGATTCAGATTTATTTTCACAACAATCATGGTCACCATTAGGCTAGCTCTTAATTCCAGATTTTAAATGACTTTAAATTTCAACATCTGCCAGGACAGAGTTTGAACAAATGACTCCAGACCATTAGCTTGGAGTTCTGGATTACTAATCCAGTAACATTACCCCACGTCACTGCCTTTTGAAGGTTAAATATTAGTTGGGACATAGGGAAGAACTCTGATCATCTTAGAACTTTGCTGATCTTTGAATAGTATCATAGGATCTTTTATGAATTTGAGAGGGTCTCAGTTGATGTTTTATTTGAAGACAACATGAAGAACAGTAACTATGTACACTGCTGAGACGTTATTGTAATAACTGATATCTATATTCAAACTGGTAGTATTTTTTCTCTCCAAATTGTTTATATTCCATTGATATATTTCATAATTATATGACAATATGTACAGTTCTTTTAAGTGTCTGCTGTGAACCTGACAGGCTAACCCTATGATAGCATAGTGGTTTAGTAGCTTGGTATGAGTGAAGATACTTATTCTGGGTGTCAGTATAAGAACCCACGTGGATAATGGGGGAAAAAAAAAATTCATGATCCTGGAAATTACACTGTGCAATATTGTTAACACTGCCATTAAAATATCAGACCAGGAAATTTGATATGAATGCATTAAGTGTTCACATGATAATATCACAGCATATTTTCCAGGCTGTTTACTGCAGATGTCATATTTTAGTGCATTGTGAAAGATTATTTTTAATGTACTATCACGGAGAATAAAGAAATAATTTTTAAATTTAGCATTCAGAATAACATAAACATCACTCTTAAACAAGATGGTGAAGAAACCTGGGTCTATGAGAAATGTTGTATAATGAGTTAAGTCAGCTGCCACACCCATAATTGTGAGTTCAGCGTCAGTTCTGTCATTGTGAGTGGTCTTCAATCTAATTTAGGCACTTGCTAACTGCCTTATTCCATAAATGTCATTTTGGCACTTAGCTAAAATATCAGGAGCAGGGGATAATTTCAGTACATGTGCATTTTGTTTTTTTATATTACAGATAGGGTCAAAATTACAGTTTGTAACCACACTTGGCTATACCAGTAATGATGGCCATGCATTCACTTGTTGAATTTAGTGCCAGCAAAAAGTGGAAAAGAGTCTTTTAACGTGTCCGCGTTGCTGATAATTCAATGCTTTTTTGCATTAATAATTAATTTATCAAGTAATTTGAATATAGGGATATTAACCTCCTCCTCCTCCTCCTCAAGATGGCGGCAGAGTAGCAGCGCTGTGTCGAGCTTCTTCACTTCTGTCTGCTTTTCTTGCTTCTTTCTTTTTGCTTTTGCTTTTTATTTCTTTTCTCTTTCGTTTTAAGTATTTTGCATCTGCGAGGCATTGGTGACAAGTTATGCCTGAGTGTGTTAGAGGACCTGGCAAGGGACTTGGTGATCGAAGGCTGTGACTGGGTCTTGCCTAAGCATGTTCTGGGACCTGGCAAGGGACCCAGCAATTGGAGGTTGCGAGTGGTCCTTGCCCGAGCATGTTCTGGGATCTAGCAATTGGAGGAAGCGAGCAGGCTCTGCCCAAGCATATTCTGGGATCCAGCAATCGGAGGCTGTGAGCAAACCCTACCAAGCATGTTCCAGGACTACGTTGCAGCATCGGTAGTTATAAAATTGGAGGTGGCAGTGGCAGCAGGAGGAGAGTGGGTGCAGTTGTGTCAGTGGCAGCAAGCACTCAGCTCCTCCCGACACTCCAGACTGTGGTTTGGCCCAGGAGCCTGCTTGGAGATAAGACTTATAATACTTTCGTATCTGGATTTTTCTGATTCCTTTTAGCTTTGTTTCCTTTTTTTCTGCTGTTTTTTAAGTTCCGGTTTTGTAATTGAGTATGTAACCAAGACGGCCCTGGCTATGTTGGTGGAGGTCAGATGGTAGTGAAGAATGGTGACTTTTGTTCCAGCAGCGTGACAAAGGGGACTGACCACCAGGCTGGTGGCCCGTGATGAAGCACTTAACAAGAAGGATTGGAAAATTGGTTACTTTATTTCTTTATTTTTCTGTCTTTATATTCTTTGTTTTGGTCTACTTTTTTATGTTTTAAGATGACACCGGAGAATGGCAACACTATACAACATTTTTCACAGTATTTTGTAACAAGATACATGTGACAATAAATAAGCCAAATCAAATCAAAAGATAATAATATAACAATATGAGAATGCAGTGATTTAAAATAATTTAAAATATCAAATAATTTTAATTAAAGAGCTTTCAGTTATGAGAAGACTGCATATAGAGTGCTAAAAAATTTCTTTCAGTGAGATTTGTTATCATAGAGTTGGAAGGAATCTAGACTTTTGAAATATGTACATTCCCCTAGCTACCAAAACATAGTGAAGAAGAACTTGGTTTGCTTGGTGGCACTCAGGATCTTCAGATCAGAAGATCATGTTTGTTAACCTTACATTAGACTGATAGTGAAATATCAAGAAACTTATCAGAGATATCATCCTTGAATAAAATGTCAAAAAAAGTCTCAGTAGTGGATGTTGGAGAACGGTGTGTTCAACATGGTCTGTATTGTTTCAAGTGGTCAATGAGGACAATTCAGTCTTTTTTGTAATGTGTTTAGAGGCATTCAACTGACTGGCATACACTTTACAACATAGAATAAGAGCAAACTTTTTTAACAATAGCTGATAAGACTAGTGAAACATTGGACTTGAGAGGTGTTGAAAATCCATAATTCATATCTGATATTTCTGAGGCCCAAAATCTGTAAGTGGTACGTTGAAGATGACTAACATTAGAAAGTGGCTCAAATTGAGACCTGAGAATAGATAATCTCCCTATCGTGTTGAGTGTCAGCTTGGCTCAATGGCCCCAGTTTTGTACCTCACTCTGAATAAACTCTGTTCAATTTCCATCCCTGAAACTTTAAGCATACGCTGTAATCTATTTGACACCTCATTGTCATACTCATGGAGTGCTGCATTTCTGGATGCCCCATTCACCAGCTATTGATTCCGGTGGACAGAAAATATTCTCTGGCAATATTAAAATAGCTGTTTCCACCCCTGTCCTAGTCAATATTTATTCCTCCATAAACATGACTAACACACAGCTATTTATTTTAATGCTCTGATATGCATATTGACTGTGAGATATTGAGGACTTCGTGTATCCTGATTAAATGGAAAGCACTATAAATTCCTTTATTTTCCTTCTGTCAAGAGCAGTTAGTGGTGAAGGGAGCCCCAAAACAGGGGGGAGAATGAGTAAGCATGGTACAATCATGATTTATTTTCAAATATTAATTTAAATTTATTTTTCAAGGATCTCAACAATATATAGTAATAATGACTGAATGACTTGAGGCACAAGAGACAATTACAAAATTTGAGTGAAATTGACAAAATGTGGAAGGGTAGTAAAAAGTGAATAAGATAGTAATAGAATTTCAGTAGGCTTAGACAGACTGGATGTGGACAAATGGCAAATGGAATTCAGTACAGGAAAGTGTAAGATGATATGTTTTATTATGAAGAATGAAGAAAGACAGTACTGACTGAATTTTTCAACTGAGACATTAAACCAAGGTTCTGTCTACTTTCTCAGGTGTATGTAAAAGATCTTATAGCACTATTTAAAAGAAGAACAGAAGAGTTGTTCAATATTTATTCCTCAATCAATATCATCAAAGGAAAAATATTCTGGTCATTCTTGCGTTGCCGTTTATGGGAGTTTGCATTACATTTTCCTACATTACAATAGTGATTAAACTTTAAAAGTTTTTGTTGACTGTAAAGCAATTAATGATGTCTGATAGATGTAAAAAGCTCTATATAAATGCAAGTCTTTTTTAAATGGCACAGTTTCAAGAGGGTGCAAAATCACACCTGAAATTTTTGTGCACAAACCTTTGAAGGTGGCAAGATCGTTTAAGAAAATTATTAGTAAAACATATGGGATCCTGATCTTATAAATAGAGCTGTAGAGATAGAGCACAGAGGAATTTGGGAGTCTGTGCATAAATCACAAAAATCTAGCACATAAGTTCAGCAAATCATAGGCTTTTATTTCAAAGGGAATGGTATTTAAAAATAGAAAAGTCTTGCTAAAACTATAAAAGGCACTGGTTAAACCACACATTGAATCCTGTGAACCGTTTTGATTACCTTACCTAAGCAAAAGATCAGGCATTTGAAACAGCCCAGGGAATCATAGGTGTGGAGTAAATGTCTTATGAAGAGAAGTTGATTAAGTTAGTCTTGATTTATTAGAGTTTAGAAAAATTCAGGGTGACCTTATTGAAACATACAAGATTCTTAGAAGATATGAGAGGATAAGTGAAGATAGAAACAAACACAGAAAATGCTGGAGAAACAGCATGTCTGGCAGCATCTGTGGAGAGGGAAATAGAGTTAATATTTCAAGTGCCATATGACTATTCTTCAGAACTATGCTCTCTCCAAAGATGCTGCCAGACTTACTGAGTTGCTCCAAATTTTCTGTGTTTGTTTCAGATTTTCAACATCCACAGTACTTTTCTTTTTGATGCAAAAACGTTGTTTCCCCTAATTGTACAGTCTAGGATCAGAGGGCATAATCTCCGAGTAAGGATCAATCCAGTTAGAACAGAAATAAAGAGGAATTTCTTGTCTCAGAGGGTAGTGAATTTGTGGAGTTCTTTACCCCTGTGGGATGTAGAGGCTGTGTTGTTAAGTATATTGAAGGCTCAGATAGACAGATCTTTAACCAGTAAGAGAGTTGAGATTTATGGAGAAAAAATAAGAATATGGGGTTAAGGAGTGTCAGATCAGCCATGATTTCATTGAATAGAGACAAAAGAACTGCAGATGCTAGAATCCAAAGTAGTCAGGTAGGAGACTGGAAGCAGACAGCAAGCCAGACAGCATCAGGAGGTAGAGACATCGACGTTTCAGGTGTAACCCTTCTTCAGGACTGATATATAATTCATTGATTTCATTGAATGGCAGAGTGGACATGAATTGCTGACTGGCTTACTGCTGCTCCTACACCTTATGATTTTACAGTACAAGAAAATATTTTTAGACTTCATAAAATATTAGTCCAACTTCATCTGGAATGATTTCTGCAACTCTAGCTGCTACAGTTTAAAAGGCAGCATGAGAAAGAACCTTTCATGTAGTGAATGATTTATAATACAGTACTTGAGGGCCAGTGGAACCAGATTAAATAGTAGCTTTCAAAGTATACTAGATAAGTCATTGAAGGAGAAAAATTTGCAGGGCAATAAGGAAGGAGCAGAAGAGTGGGACTAACTGCATTTTCTTTGAAACAGTTGATTGGTGATGTCATTCTTTTTTGCTGTAATATTTTGAGTTTCTGTGGACTATATTGCAGATTTACAGTCCTGTTTAAGGGAAAGAAATTTGACAGGAATGCAGTACATTTCAGCATAACAGTTGGCCTTGGTTCTTCTTTAATTGGCTGTCATTTGACGAGTCAAAGACATAAATTTAATTATGGCTTGGTCATTTTGTTCAGTGATATTTTACTTCCTTTCATCATTTTTTGCTTAAATCAAGGGAGGCAACACCTGTTGTTTATTGGGGGAGAAAAGCCTTTCCTTTGTTCGACGAACACCCACAGGCAAAGAAGCAATTACATCTGTGACTTTGTACCAAACTACAAGACACCATTAAAGATCTCAGTGGGGATAACCAAAAAAGGGGAGCATTCTCTTTCGAAATGTCTCAAAATTAAGTTAAATAAGACCATGCCCTGGTTCAACACATTTTTCTATCTCCAATTTCCCAAAGATAAGTGTGGTAACACCTGTGAATTAAGTAAAATTAAGATCAAACTTCTTTTGTGTTTTGACCATTTATAGTGTTCCAGGTGTAATTTAGCTAGTTATTAAATTTCCATTATGATTGATATACAGGTTACTCAATAGCTCTGTTGAGCAGCACGGTGATTAAAATACACCTTGGCCCTAACTAATAAAGTTGAAACTTTATTGCTGGAACAGCACAGCAGGTCAGGCAGCATCCAGGGAACAGGAGATTCGACGTTTCGGGCACAGGCCCTTCTTCAGGAATGAGCAGAGAGTGTTCAGAATCCCCAAGTGGAAAATGAAGTGTTGTTCTTTGAACTTGCGTTAAGGAACACTGCAACAGATCTGGGACAGAAATGTTGGTGTAGGAACACAGTGGTGTGTTGAAGTGGAGGCAGTGGGAAACTCTGGGTCATGTTTTACAGACAGAGTGTAGGTGTTCAGCAAAGCGGTCATCAAATCTGTGTTTCATCTCCCCCGATATACAGGAGACCACATTCTGAGCAGTGAATGAAATAAATGAGTTGAGAGAAGTGCAGGTAAGCTGCTGCTTCACCTGGAAGGTGTGCCTGAGGCCTTGGATACTGAGGTTGGAGGAAGTAAATCGGCAAGTAAGTCACCTTGTGCAAGACCAACCCCTTCCCACAAACGTCACTTCAATATATTACCACCTTTCCTGAGCTGTTAACAGTTCTGATGAAGAATCGCCAGACTCGAAATATTATCTTGCTTTCAAAGAACACAGAACATTACAGCACAGTCCAGGCTCTCTGACCCTCAATGTTGTGCTGACCTGTGAAACCAGCCTGAAGCTGAACTAACCTGCATTGTTGCATTATCATCCATATGTTTATCCAATGGCCATTTAAAAAGACATTAAAGTCGGTGAGTCTACTACAGTTGCAGGCAGGGAGTTTCACGCCATTACTACTCTCTGAGTAAAGAAACTACCCCTCTGACATCTGTCCTATATCTATCACCGCTCAATTTAAAGCTATGTCCTCTCATGCTAGCCATCACTATCCGAGGAAAACGTCTCTCTCTGCTAACACTATCTAATCCTCTGATCATCTTTCACATCTCTATTAAGTCACCTCTCAACCTCTTCCTTCTAACGAAAACAGCCTCAGGTCACTCAGTCTTTCCTCAGAAGACCTTCCTTCCATACCAGACAATATCCTCATAAATCTCCTCTGCATCTTTTCCAAAACTTACACATCCTTCCTATAATGTGGTAACCAGAACTGTACGCAATACTCCAAGTGCGGCCACACCATAGTTTCCTACAGCTGCAACATAACCCCATGGTTCATATGCCTTCTTAACAATCCTATTAACCTGGGTGGCAACTTTCAGGGATCTATGTACATGGACACGGAGATCTTTCTGCTCATCCACACTGCAAGAACCTTACCATTACCCCAGTACTCTGTATTACTGTTACTTCTTCCAAAATGAATCACCTCACACTTTTCTGCATTAAACTCCATTTGCCACCTTTCAGCCCAACTCTGCAGCTTATCTATGTCCCTCTGTAAGCAGCAATATCCTTCAGCACTGTCCACAGCTCGACCGACCTTAGAGTCATTTGTAAATTTACTAACCCATCCTTCTACGCCATCATCCAGGTCATGTATAAAAATGACAAACAGCAGTGGCCCCTAAACAGATCCTTATGGTATACCACTAATAACTGAACACCAGGATGAACATTTGCCACCACCACTCTCTGTCTTCTTTCAGCTAACCAATTTCTGATTCATACCACTAAATCACCCTCAATCCCATACCTCCATATTTACTGCAACAGCTTACCATGGGGAACCTTATCAAACGCTTTACTGAAATCCATGTACACCACATCAACCACTATACCCTCATTCATCTTCTCAACCATCTCAATAAGCTTTGCGAGGCACGACCTGCCCTTCACAAAACTGTGTTGACTATCCCTAATCAAATTGTTCCTTTCTAGTTAATAATAAATCCTATATCTTATAATTCTTTCCAGCACTTTACCCACAACTGAAGTAAGGCTCACTGCTCTATAATTACCAAAGTTGTCTCTACTCCCCTTCTTGAACAAGGGGACAACATTTGCTATCTTCCAGTCTTCTGGCACAATTTCTGTCGACAATGACGACATAAAGATCAAAGCCAAATGTTCTGCAATCTCCTTCCTGGCTTCCCAGAGAATCTGAGGATAAATCACATCCGGCCCAGGGGACTTATCTATTTTCACACTTTCCAGAATTGCTAACACCTCCTCCTTACGAACCTCAGTCCCATCTCATCTAATAGCCTGTACCTCAGTGTTCTCCTCAACAACATTGTCTCTTTCCAGTGTAAATACTAATGAAAAATATTCATTTAGCACCTCTCCTATCTCCTCGGACTCCAAGCACAAATTCCCACTCCTGTCCTTTCTTCTCACAGATGCTACCATATCAGCAGAGTCTCTGCAGAAATTTCTGTTTTGTTTCCAATCTCCAGCATTCGCTGTTGTGTTTTAATTCCCAAATGAGCCTGACTTTACAAGCAAATGTGACTGACTGAGTTCCAGCTGACAAAGAGGGAAGGAGCAGAAAAGCTGGGTGACTGGTTGGCCAATAAAATCTGAGTGCTTTGCTGAAGCATGCAAATATTTTTCAAAGCACAACATCTGTCAGACAAATAAGTCATTTGTTTAATCTCCGCAAAGAACTATTCAATGCTGATGGCTTGTGAAGGCTTATGATGCTGGGAGCTTAGCTTCAGTAATGTGTGTAAGATCCTTTCATTGTTCTAAATACCTACAGTGTGGCTGTTAGAAGATGCAGCTTGTGGGCTGTTACATCCACATTTCTGTCAAGTCCTAATGATATGTTAAAAGCCAAAAGAACTGCGGCTGCTGTAAATCAGAAACAAAAACAGAAATTGTTGGAGAGACTCTGCTGGTATGGTAGCATCTGTGGGTTCTGAGGCTCAGTCGACCCAAAACGTTTCTCTTCACAGATGCTGCCAGCTCTAATGCTATGTTCTAGGTTCAGTTACAGAAAGCAAGCAAGCAGGCTCTTGCTCAAAGTTTTCTCCGCCTCTCGTTCCTTTACCTCATAAAGGATAAAGCTGGATGGGATGCTGAGACATTTTCTTATTTGGTGAGGGATCCACTGGGAATGATAACTAAGCAGAGATACTTGCCATGTGTTCAGTGTGTCGGTCTCTGCTGTCTGCTTTGCCTGGAGCTGCTGCTTCCATTATGCGCCTGGGACCCATGATTTTCATCGCAACTCACTCTGTGATTATCTTTTTGATGGATGCTGCCTGACCTGCTGTGCTGTTCCAGCAATAAAGTTTCAACTTTGATCTCCAGCATCTGCAGACCTCACTTTCTCCTAACTAATAAAACAAAACATGATGTTTGAGATAGCAGTTGGAAGGAAATGTTGTCATACTTAATCTAGTTAGCTGCTGCTTGCACAGCTAGGTCTTAATGTTTGCTTGTGTCATAAGCACAGATACGGAATAATCCTCAGCTCTGCAAATACAACCTGGGAACAGAACGTTCTGTGTTTAAATTCAACTATAGGGTTTAAGTGCAGAAATCAATGTTGACACACTTGTGCAAAACTGAGGAAGCATTGCACTGTCAGAGGTGCCATCTTTCCAATGAGATGCAAAACCAAGGTCTCATCTGCTATTTCAACTGTATGTAAAAGAATCCATGGCATTATTATAAAAAAAGGGGAGTTATCCTCAGTGTTCCGGTGAATATTTTCCCCTCAATCAACCTCACCAAAAAGATAGATTATTATTTCAGTGTTTGTGGGAATCTGCTGTGCATAAATTAGCTACCATATTACTTACATTACATTGCACTTCATTGGCTGTAAAGTGTTTTGAGATGTCTAGTAGATTTCTTTATTTTTTTCACTTGTGGGACGTGGACATCACTGACATTTATTGCCCATCCCTAGTTCCCTGGATGCTGCCTGACCTGCTGTGCTGTTCCAGCAATAAAGTTTCAACTTTGATCTCCAGCATCTGCAGACCTCACTTTCTCCTCGAAGAAAATCCCTGGATGCTGCCTGACCTGCTGTGCTGTTCCAGCAATAAAGTTTCAACTTTGATCTCCAGCATCTGCAGACCTCACTTTCTCCATCCCTAGTTCCCCTTGAGAAGTTGGTGTTAAGCTGCCTTCTTGAATCTCTGCAGTCCATGAGCTGTAGGTAGACCCACAATGCCCCTACGGAGGAAATTTTAATATTTTGACCCAACGACATTAAAGAACAACTTCATATTTCCAGGTCAGGAAGGTGAGTAGCTTCTCAATTGTACCAGCCTCAGACTTATCTCTTTAGAATCTCACCCCTTTCTCTTCCTCTACTGGTACCAATGTGTACAACAAACTCCACCCGGCCACTCGCCCCTCTGAGAATATTCTGCACCCTCTCCAAGACATTCTTGACCCTGGCACTAGGGAGGCAGCACACCATTCTGATGTTTTACTGTCAGCTGCAGAAACATTTGTCTGTGCCCCTGAATAGAGAATGCCTTCTGACCATCGATCACTTGGAACCTGACGTATCCCTCATTAAAGTAGAGGGTCAGACTAACAAGTGCAAGAGGTGGGACATCATGTTGAGTTTGTACAGGATGTTGGTGAGGCCACTTTTGGCGTGCAGTGTGCAATTTTGGTTGCCCTGTTATAGGAAGGATATTATTAAATTGGAGAAGATTCAGAAAAGATTCACAAGGATGTTACTGGGTCTGGAAGGTTTGAGTTATAAGGAGAGGCTATATAGGCTGGGACATTTTTCAATGAGGCATAGGAGGCTGAGGGGTGACCTAAAAGAGGTTTATAAAATCATAAGGGGCATAGTCAAAGTCATTTCCCTTGGGCGGGGAGTTCAAAACTAGGGAGCATTTCTTAAGGTGAGCAAAGAAAGATTTGTAAGGGACCTGAGGAGTAATTTCTTCACACAGTGTGGTTCGTATGTGAAATGAACTGCCAGAGGAAGTGATAGATGCAGATACAGTTACAACATTTAAAAGACACTTGGGTAGGTACACGAATAGGAAAGGTTAAGAGGGATTTGGACCAAATGCAAGCAAGTGGGACAATTTCAGTTTGGGAAACTTGGTCAGTATGGATGAATTGATCTGAAGGGTCTGTTTCTATGCTGTATGACTCTATGACTCTGTCTTCACCACAACATCCTGCACCGTCCTCTTCTACCTCTCATCAAGCAAGTCAACAATGGCAAACCACCGCGGCTCATCACACCATCTTGCCTGCTTTCATACTAGCTCAGGCATTACTTCAGGCATTCAGGACTTTGTTTTGAAGCACTTGTATGTTTCCATTAGGTGACTTTGCACTCATCTCATGCATCTACACAGAATTAATTTTAAAACTGTTAGCTTCTTTTCCTAGTACTCATTCACTTTACACTTACTTGGATACTGCCAGTCTCTGTTGCTTGCATTGTTTGTTAGGATTTGGAGATGCCGGTGTTGGACTGGGGTGTACAAAGTTAAAAATCACACAACACCAGGTTATAGTCCAACAGGTTTAATTGGAAGCATTAGTTTTTGGAGCGCCGCTCCTTCATCAGGTGACAACTACCTGATGAAGGAGCGGCGCTCTGAAAGCCAGTGCTTCCAAGTAAACCTGTTGGACTATAACCTGGCGTTGTGTGATTTTTAACATTGTTTGTTAGTGCATTGGGACAGGCAACAGCTTGTCACAGCTTAGAGCGACTGAACAGTCAAGATGCTGATCATGTTGCTGTATGGCACAATGTCAAACCTACAGCATCTGCCAGCAGCTTATACGGAAGCATACTCCATGTGCTTCAAGCAAACTGCCCTGTGTGAACAGGCAGCAGTCCCCAGTGGAATCAAGGTAGACTACAGTCAACTAGGCAATACCGTCACAATCAATAGCTCAACTGCCTCCGGTGCAGGGGTTTGGTTACTGTCGGTACTGGAAGGGTAGGTGCAAGCAGCCCAGAGATGACAGTAGGTCAGTTGGGTGCTGCAGGCTCTTAAATCTGAAGAGCAGGCCAACACAAAGCAGGTGACTGAGTATAATAACATTAAATGGAAGAGCAATTTGTAGTGATGCATGAGCGAGGGAGATGATATAGCATCCCCAATGAGTTTTTCTAAAACATAGAGGGCACAAAGGATTAGTCGTCTGGGAAAATAAGGGGTGAGAGCTATTGAGAGGACATAATGCATGCAAAATGGGGTTGTAAGCTTGGTGAAATATGAATGCAGTAGGAGAGTTAAAGTGAATGGAGGCCCTGTGAGTCTGAATAGCAATGAGAGGATTGTGGTACTTACCCTTGTGAAATGCAAAAGATCATTAATCTCCTCCATGCACTGCTGCATATGTTGTTTAACCTGGCACACTGTATTGACCTTCTTTTCCAGTCAGCAAAAAAAATGCACTGCCCTCCTTTCCAAGCTGTTCCAATACAGCTACAACACTGGAATCTGACCGACAAAGTGGAAGGTTGCCCAGGTATGTCCTGCACACAAAAAGGTCAAATCCAACCTGGCTAATTACTGCCCCATCAGTCTACTCTTGATCATCAGTAAAGTGATGGAACATGTCATCAACAGTACTATCAAGCAGCACCTGCTTAGCAACAATCTGCTCATTGTTGGCAAGTTTGGTTTCCTCCAGAGCCACTCAGCTCCTGACCTCAATACATCCTTGGTTCAAACATTGACAAAAGAGCTGAATTCCAGAAGTGAGATGAGAGTGACAGCCCATGACATCAAAGCTGCATTTTACTGAGAGTGGCATCAAGCAGACCTAGCAAAACTGAAATGAATGGGAATCAGCAAACTCTCTGCTGTTTGGAAACCTGGCACATAAGATGGTTGTGGTTGTTGGAGGTTAGTCATCTCAGTTCTGAAACATCTTTGCAAGGCAGTGTCCTAGGCCCAACCATCTTCAACTACTTCATCAATGACCTTCCATCCATCAGAGCATCAGAAAAGCTGATGTTCACTGATGATTGCACACTATTCAGCATCATTCGCATCTCTTTTGATATTGACACTGTCCATGTTCAAATCCAACAAGGTCTGGACAAATACCAGGCTTCAGGCAACAAGTGGCAAGTAACACAAATAGCAGACAATGCCCCTCTCCAATAACTCAGAATGAGTTCAGTTATGTTGAGAGTAAGGCAAGGCTGAATGGTCTTTACTTTAACATTTGAAGTGCAATAGGTAAGACTAATGAGTTAAAGGTGTGGATTGACACACACAATTTGTGACATTGTTGCCATCACAGAAAAATGGTCGAAGGAACTGCAGGACTGGCAACTTAGCATTCCAGTGTACAGGATCTTTAGGCAAGATAGAGGAGGGTGTAAAAAGAGTAGTGGAATAGTAGCACTATTAATTAAGAAGTCAATTACTGCAGTAAGGAGAGATAATATCTTGGAAGGGTCTTCAAATGAGGCTTTGTGGGTAGAACATAAGTATGTTAAGAGGGCAATCACATAACTGGGAGTGTATTGTAGGCCCCCAAAGAGTCAGCAGAAAATAGAGGAGCAAATATGTAAACAATTCACAGAGGTGTGTAAGAGTAGTTTGAATTAGGAAAGTCATAGTATTAGAGTTTTGGGAGGAAGGATTTCTTGAAATATATCCAGATGAATTTTTGTATCAATATCCAGAAGGCCCAACAAGGAATGGTGCAGTGCTGGATCTGGTTCTAGGATAAAAAAACAGACATGTTTTCTGTGTGGATTAGAAGAACATCCTAATGATAGCAACTGCAACATGGTACACTTCAAATTTCTTATGGACAAGGAAAAAAGGTGGCCTAAAGATGGCTTGGGATTGGGGGAAGGCAGATTTTATTAAATTAAGCAGGATCTGGCCAAAGTTGACTGGGAGCAGTGGAGGGCATTCAAAAAGGAGCTGGAAATAAAATAGATCCAACATGTACCCTTGAGGGGTAAATATAGGAGCAATAAGTTGAGGCAATCCTGGATGGCTAGGACAATTCCGGTCTGGATGAGGAGTAAGAGAAAGGCTTTCAGCAAGTCCAAAGGGAACAATTCAGCTGCACTTCTAAAGGAATATAGGAAGTGCAAGAGGGAACTTAAGAAAGCAATTAGAAGAGCAAAAAAGGGGGCATGGAAAAGGAGCTGCAAACAAGAATAGGGAGGATCCTAAGATATTTTATAATATTTTATATTAAAGAGAACAGGCTAACCAGGGAAAGAGTACAGCCCATTATGGAACAAGGGGGAAATCTGGGTGTGAAGCCACAGGATATTGGAAGGATACTAAATTAATACTTCTCTTCAGTCTTTACTCTGGAAAAGGAGAACATAAGTATGGAAATCAGGAAAAGGGACTATGAAGAACTTAGAACAGTTTGACATAGGAAACAGGGCAGTATTGGAGGCTCTGACATGCTTTAAAATGGACAAATCCCCTGGCCTGGATGAAATGCATCCCAGGTTGCTGAGGGATGTGAAGCAGGAACTTGGAGGGGGTCTGACGCAAATTTTTAATTCCTCTCTGACCATGGGAATGTGCCAGAAGACTAGAAGATGGGTAATGTGGTTCCACATTTCAAGAAAGGGGGTAAGAATGAACCAGGAAATTATAGACTGGTGAGTCTCTCATGAGTGATGTAAGTATTGGAGAAAATTCTGAAGGAGAGAATTAATATCCACTTGGAAAGTCAGCCTGGCTTTGTCAGATAGAGGTCATGCCTAACAAGCTTGTCAGAATTTTATGAAAATGTGATTAAGTGTATAGATGAGGGAAGTTCAGCTGATGTAGTTTATATGGATTTCAGCAAAGCTTTTGACAAGGTACCACATAGGAGACTAATTAAGCAGTTTAAGACATGTAGAATTTAGGGCAACCTGGCAAGATGGATCAGAAACTGGTTTAGTAATAGGATACAAAGGGTAGTGGTAGAAGGCTGTCTGAGTGACTGGAGCTCAGTGTCCAGCAATGTACCACAAAAATCAGTACTGGGACCCTATTGTTTGTTATGTACATAAATGTATAAATGAAAATGTGGAGGGAGTGTTAAGCAAGTTTGCAGACAACACCAAGATTGGTAGAGTGTTTAATAGTGAAGAAGATGGTTGTAGATTACAGGAAGATATAGATAGGTTGGTCAGATGGGCAGAGCAGTGGTGGATGGCACTTAACCTTATGAGATGCAAGGTGATGCACTTTGGAAGAAGAAACAAAATGAGGGAGTATTTAATGAATGGCACTACACCGGGTAGCTAAGAGGAACAGAGGGATCTTGGGGTAATTATTTACAGATCCTTAAAGTTGGCAGAGCTTGATACTAGGATAGTTAAGAAGGCATATGGGAAACTTGCTTTCATCAGTCATGGCATACAATATAAGAGCAAGGAGGTAATGTTGAAGGTCCTGGGGAGTGTTGTCGAATAAAGAGACCTTACAGGTTCATAGTTCCTTTAAGGTGCCGTCGCAAGTAGACAGGGTAGTAAAGAAGGAATTTGGTTAGATCACAGCTGGAGTATTGTAGGCAATTCTGGTCACCTCTCCACAGGTAAGAAGTAACAGCACCAGAGGGGGTATAGAAGAGGTTCACCCGATGTTGCCTGGGTGAGAGTAATTGAGCTATAAGGAGAGACGAGGTAGGCTTGTGTGTGTTTCCTTGAGAGCAGATAAGGCTGAGGGGGAACATAATTGAGGTGTACAGTCTGTTCTGGTAGAGTACAATAGTTCCATTCCCATGAGATCCCGTGTTATAAGATAATCGTGCAATAGCAGCACCATTTAAACCAATGAGAGTGGAATTGCATTGTAGCCAATATAGGTTAGGAAAGTTCATGTTCCATAAATAATGGTCTAAATTCTTCAATTGCGTTATTGCCAATTCGTGTTAAAGAAACACGCATTATAGCAGGACTGACTGTACAAGATTTTGATGAGTATGGACAGGGTGAGCAGGGAGCAGCTGTTCCCCTTGGTTGAGGAGTCAATCATGAGGGGCATAGTTTTAGGGTAAGGGGCAGGAGATTCAGAGGGGATTTGGGAAAAAAAATATTTCACTTAATGGCAAGGTCCTGGGGAGTGTTGTCGAATAAAGAGACCTTGCAGGTTCATAGTTCCTTTAAGGTGCCGCCGCAAGTAGACAGGGTAGTAAAGAAGGCATTTGGTACACTGTCCTTTATTGGTCAGTGCATTGAATAAAGGAGTTGGGAGGTCATGTTGCAGCTTACAGAACATTGGTCAGGCTACTTTTGGATTACTGCAGTCAATTCTGTTCTCCCTACTATGGAAAAGACGTTGTGAAACCTGAAAGCATTCAAAAAAGATTTACAAGTATGTTGCCAGGGTTGGAAAGTTTGAGCTATAGGGAGAGGCTGAATAGGCTGGGGCTATTTTCCCTGGAGCATTGGAGGCTGAGGGATGACCTTATAAAATTTTATAAAATCATGGGAGACATGGATAGGATGAATAGTCAAGGTCATTTCCCAGGGTAGGGGAATTCAAAACTAGGGGCATAAGCTTAAGGTGAGAGTGGAGAGATTTAAAAGGGTCCTAAGGGGTCATCTTTTCATGCAGAGAGTGGTGCCTGTATGAAATGAGCTGCTAGAGGAAGTGGTGGAGGCTGGTACAATCACAACATTTAAAAGGCATCTGGATGGCTATATGAATAGGAAGGTTGAAAGGGAAATGAACCAAATGCTGGCAAATGGAACTATATTAATTTAGGATATCTGGTCACCATGGTTGAGTTGGACCGAAGGGCATGTTTATATGCTGTACATTTCTATGACTCTATGACAATGAAGGCAAATGTGCTAAACGCCTTCTTAACCATCCTGTCTACCTGTGACGTGATTTCAGAGATCTTTGTACCTGAACCTTTAGGTCTACCTGTTTGACAACACCACCCAACATCCTACCATTAACCATTTAAGTCCTGCCTTTGTTTGCTTGAACAAAATGCAGGGAGCTGCTGCCATTAGCTTATTACTCTGACTTCTATGCATTGGTGCCACCTAATTTCTCAGGAAATGAGGAGATTTGGAAGTACACAGACATGAGGCATGTTTAGCTAATAATGAGAAAATAAGGTAGTCACCACACATTAACAAGATTTTGAATTCACCATTTAAATCCTAAGGTAAAAATCAGAAAATTTTCTTAACATCAAGAATCTGATTTTTCCTATTATCGCCACATCTTGTCATTGCTCAAGAGAGTGGAAAATGCTATGCTAAATTTTTAGTCAAAAAGCAGGTTGTCAGTTTTCATACAAGTACTATGTTAGAGAAATTGAAATTCATCCTTTTCCATTGTCTCACAATGGCAAAGTTGGCAGGGGTGGCAGGTGAGACACTGTTCCTGCCACCCCTGCCCCCAAGATAGCATAAAAGGAGGCAAAAGTACATGTGCATCCATGAGGAGTTGGACAGCTACCTTCAATCATATGTAATTCTGGGTTCTATCAAGTAGGTTCGAACCATGTTGATTTTGAGTTCAGCAGGAAGCTGGTGATAAATTCAAAGAGCTTGAAATTTCCTGGCTAATGGGTCAACCTGCACACAACATTCACTAAAGATTTTTTTTTGGCCAGAAGTTGAAGATTGAAGTTTACATACCTGTTATAACAATCTGTTTTCAAATACAGTGCACATACTTGAGTATATGCACCGTATTTGAAAACAGGTTGTTGGGTATATCAGTTCCAAATAGTTACCTGTTGTTTTAAAATGATCTTTCTCTTTAAAAAGCCACATAACAGATTACTAATTGAACAAAAGTAAGAATCAGAAAAAGAAAATGGTAGTTGAATTAAAATTATTTGAAATGAAAAATGTTACATAGTTAGATTTACCTGTCAAAACTTCATTACAGCACCAATCATAATCAGTTGGCAACACTCCTATGTCAGTTGACTCTTGTCAAGCTGTGAGCTGAAGACGGAAAACGAGAGGAAAATTGGAAACTACTGTACACAGTACATGGCTGGGTTGGCACTTCAGTGCAATGCTGGAAGTTGTTGCATTGTCTGAATTGTCATTCTTTTGACAAAACATTAAACAGAAGCTCCACCTGCCTATTTGATGAGTTAGAAGATCGCAGACTACTATTTGAGGAAGTGCAGGGAATTCTCCCAGTGTTCTAACATTATTGTCTCAACTATTATAACCATAAAACAAATTAACTGACCACTATTTCATTACTTTTTAAAAACAACAATACTCGGTGCTTAACCAGTTACCTTATTTTCTCATGCAACAGTATATACAATGTAATTCGTTAATTGCGCACAAGAAAGACATAATATGACCCTATGTAAACACAAGTTTTTTTTTAATGTGTCCTTCTTGCGAATGTCTTTGCTGGAATATTTCGCAATTCATTGCAAGGACGTAGCAGTCAAGATGTACAGCATCACAGCTGGTGGGAAGAGTAATTACCGGCTGAGACATTTTACACCAACAGTTGTCACTTAAAATGCAGACGCAAGAATTTATAATAAAAACATGACAGAATGTGAATGCAGATGCAAGATTTTTAATATTTGTAGATGTAATAGTGGTGCCACTGTTTTCTGACAAAACTCAGGAATTATTCTGCACAGTATGTAAGATCCCTGATTTTGCTTGGACCAGAAGAAAAGCTTTTATTTTTGGTTGTGATACAGTTGTTAAAATAAATTTTAACAATAGCACTTTATCCTGTTATGCAACAGAACCTGGCTTCCTTTAACACAGTTCATAAATGGTGAGACATTTTGCCTTCCTGTTGTGCTGTCATTTGAATGTCTGTACTATGAGTTTGAACTACGCTGTAAAAGAGGTTCATTGTACATGTCTTCTCACAGGAATACAATGGCCTCCAATTAGTCTACACAGTAATATTTTATCAGAATGTATGAAAATCCATTATTTTCTATTTTGGTTCTTTAATTGAAGATAATGTAGTGTGAAGATAGGTGGGAGGAGGCACATTTGGAACATAAAGAACAACAGAAGGGCTGAACGTTTTGGTATTTTGTGCTTTATTCAATACTAACAATAGATGTGCAATTGTAGGGGCTTAGCAGTGAAACAATGGAGAAGTACATTAAACAAAAGCGTAACTTGTGTCTTTATTTTACCTTGTTGATAAACCACTATCTAATGCTCAGAAGATGATTCACTTGTTGCCTAGTACTTAGAGAGCCTAGTATTGTTTATGAATATAATTATGTTGTTCATTTGAACAAGTGATAAAATGAACTATTGTTAACTGTGTGGGTGGAAACTACTGAAGCAGAGATAGCTTCCAGGATGTAAGTGACGGAGTCTAGTGTATGTATTTATGTGATTAAGGGCACAATTATGTAATCAATGTTATCCAGCATTTTGGTGATAGATTATTATGCCCCACACCAGAAACAGATTTAAATCTCAGAATCCACTTGCATTCTAATCCATGTGCATCTTGTATTGGTAAATTGGCCAGCTAACTAGTATTACTAATAGTACTGAAGCACTCTTCATGGGGAATATTGTAAATTTAGATTTCAGGAATACCTCTTCCAACTTTAATCAACCCTGTTGTTGAAAAGGAATTCAGCCCTCCCCTCATAACTGTAGTAGAAACAGGGAGGATGAGAGAAGAGTTCTTACCTAACTTAGGGACTATCTCCCACATCCCCAAAAAAGAAAATACAAATAAGCTGATCACTTAACGTAATCAATATATAAAATTACATTTCTCCTGCCCTAAGGAAAAGCAAAACAAAATCCAGAATTTTAAAGAATATTTCTTTATTTCAACTTGTTAAAATTGTAATTTGTTTAATCAGGTGGGGAGGAAGAAGGACAGGTGGGATGGGTCATGAGGACGGTGCTGAGCTGGAAGGTGGGAACTGGGGTAAGGTGGGCTGGGAAATGAGGAAACTGGTGAAATCCACATTGATGCTACTTCTGGAGGCAATGTTTTCAACTAAATTACTGATTTCAACATTGATGTTGAGGTACAGTTACAGATTTTCACTTGGCTCTTCATTTTCAATAGTGTTGATTATTTAACAGAAATTGTACATTTGTCATGTAGCATAAAGTCATCAGCAGGGAATTCAGTTACAAAGAGTGAATATTGTATTATTTGTCCAGGTATCAGTGATTGCACTTCAGATGTAATTTATTACTTAAATATCTTGAGGATTTGATAAGGCTCTTTATAAAGGCAGGTTGGGATTAACAGCTTGCAAAAATAAGGACAATACAAACCTGCTAACACAATTTCCTTCAAACACTTTCTTCCTTTTTGCAGTTTACAGTATGAAGAGGTGTTTAATGTGCAGTGTGATGTAAATGTCAGCATTCTATATTCAAAATGCACATAGGATATGCCCAAACCCAACTGCCGCAAGTACCTTTCTATGACCACAATGCTTGAGATGTGTATGAATTAAGTGAACAATTCTTTCAAAGTTCACTTTCTTCATTCAAACAAAATATATCCCAGCCACATTTATGTTCAATTTGCAAATTCATTGTGAACCTTGGTGTAGTCTTTTTACAAGATACAGTGCAGAATAATACTTGAATCCATCACATGATCCTTGTCAACCGTCAATGCCTGTCCAAATTCTGGAGTTATCAGCTGGCGTATCTCAGATGCCAGTGAATGTAGGAGATGACCTTGTTGAAAAGTATATGATTCTTAGAGGACATGACAGGGTAGGTGTGGAAAGGTTGTTTACTGTTGTGGGAAAATCGAAGTCTGGAGGGCATAATCTTAGAATAAGGGCTCTTACACTTACAAAAGATGAGGAGGAATTTCTTCTCTCATAAGGTTGTGAAACTGTGGAATTCTTGACCATACATTGCTGTTGATTCTGGGCCATCATGTATATTCAAAGGCTGAGATAGATAGTAAGGGAATCAGGAGTTATGAGAAAAAGACAGGGAAGTGGAGGTGAGAATTATCTGATCAGCCATGGTTTCATTGAATGACAAAGCAGATGATTGGCTTAATGGCCTACTTCTGCTTTTATGTCTTATGGTGGGTGTGTGTAAGTAGTGCCCATGGAATGTGATTTGAGATGTTGATGCCCAGCCTCCAACATTGAGGTGTTTTGTAACAAGTCACCAGCTGACTTTGCATTTTGTAGTACGGGAAACTGAATATTAAATAAATAATATGCTGTTAGTAAGACATTTAATAAACTATAGTCCATCTTTGCTTAATTGAGAACTCACTTCGTCGCTCGATAGATGCATAAACAATGCAGAGAGTTGCACGTGACCTTGTCGTAAGCCTCACAGGACTTCTTGTGTAATTCTGCTGCATATTTTGCCATAGCCCACATCACTCAGGCCCCTATAATATCTTGCCCAGTATATTTAACTTTGATTGGAAGATCTAGACCATTATTTCTTAATGGACAGCTGATTATTGACTTCAGCACAAAAGCTGGGAAGAGGTTGAGAAGGAGAATTCTTCATGGAAACCTTCTGAAAGTTATCAAATGATGAAAGCATTAATAATACTTATGTTCTTGATCCAAGTTTATTTGTATGGCATAAGAACAGTGCTGAAGAAACTCAGCAGTTCTGGCAACATCTGTGGAGGGAAAATCAAATTTAACTTTTTGAGTCCAGTGACCCTTCCTCGGAACAAGCTGGACTCAAACTGCTAACTCTGAGTTAACCGCTGAGCTTTTTCAGCACTCTATGTTCTTTGAATCAGATCTCCAGCATCTGCACTTCCTTGTTTTATTTTCTTTGCAGGGCAGTATACCTTACTTAACAAAAAAGCCATGGAAAACTGCCTTAAATGGGAACAAAGGGGTGAAAAGTCACTCCAAGTGTAGCAGGTTTCAGGACAGCAATTAACCCATTCTGAGTTTGAATTCACAGGAAAATGGAATCCCACTCGATTGCTATTGAACAAACATTTGTGAAACACTTCTCAGGATTGTGCTTGAACACTGCTTCCCTGTTTACCTATGGTTTCAATCTGTGCACTGTGCTTTCAGTTGCTTTACATATCCCAGTGGATGAAATTTGCAACATTTCCTTTTCAGAATTTACTTAATGTATGACTGTAGTCATTGATTGTTATTTTAAATTTCATTTATTGGAAAGACAATTGTTTACTCTTTCGTGTGGAATACTTGATAACTGCAATGCCAGTATTGAAAGCTGGAACATAATTTGTTTTCTTTTTACATTTCTACTATATCATTCAAATTATATTGGACAATAGTTGTAGCTGCCAGACCTTTTCTACTTATATTAAGTGGTGGTGGGGTATGCGTTTTAGAGGTGGCATGGGGGGAGAAGTAAAAGACGTATTTGTTTTTCATCCTCATTGAAAATAGTCTAAAGACCATTCTCAAGAATATGTTGTTTTGAAATTTTAGTTTCATAACAACTTCACTTGTTAAATAATAAATTAGCGCATAGACAAAATGCATCTTCATTAATGGCTCTTTGGAGTTTCTTAAAGCAGCGACAAGCAGCTTAAAATACTACATATAAAGAAAACATGACTCTCATTTATTTGATACTTTTCATGACTCCTGGATGTATTAAAACATTTTACAGGCAACTATTTTTTGAACTGTAGTCACTTATAATATGAGAGCCATGGCAACCAATGTGTATTCAACAAGCTGCCACAAACAGCAATGTGATAATGACCAGATGTTCTGTGATGTTGGCTGAGGGTTAACTAGAAAAATAACTTGCCTCATTCTGGGATGAAGAGTTTGTTTGATAGAGAAAGGTTGATCAAGGTAGGTCATTACAGTTTAGTAAAATTAGAGATAATCTTATTGAAACATACAAGATCCATAGGGGGCTTGACAGTGTCTTATTCCGAGCCCCCATCCACTCCTCTTGCAATTTCCTCCTCCCCAAAACCTCTCTTGAAATCTCCTCCTTCACATCCCTCTTGCAACCTCCACCTCCCCTACCCTCCTCTTGTAGACTCCTCTGTTCCTCTTCTTACAGCCTCCTCTCTCCCACATCACTCTTCAAAACTCCTCCTTTCCATTCCTATCACAGTCTTCTTCTCCCCATATCCATCGCTTGCAGCCTTTTCCCCCTGCCCCTTTGTGGAACTCCCATTTTGACAATAATTCCTAAAGTAAAAGGACCTGCAACGTAGAATCTGCACATAGTACAGGTATTCAAGGTATGGTCTTATCAGTGTTCTGTACAATCAAAGCAAGTTTTCACTACTCTTTGACTCAAATGCTGTTGCGGTAAAGGCTAACATACTATTAGCCTTCCTAATAACCTGCTGCACCTGAATGTTAGCTTTCAGATATATTGACAAGGCAGCCTAGATCCCTTTGCACCTCTAAACGTTTTAACCTCCTACTGTTTAAGGAATACTTTGCGTCTGTGTCCTTCCTATCAAAGTGAATAACCTCACATTTTTCCACATTATGTTCTATTTGACATTTTCCTGTCCACTCATTAAGTCTGTCCAAATCTTCTTGAAGTTGCTTTGCATTTTCCTCACAGCACATATTCTCATACAGTTTTTGTTTGTCATCTGTGAACTTATAAATATTATATTTGGGTTCCACATCCAAATTTTGGCAGGTAGAGTCCAGGTACTGATCCCTGTGATACCCCAATAAGGAGAAAGTGAGGACTGCAGATGTTGGAGATCAGAGCTGAAAAATGTGTTGCTGGAAAAGCGCAGCAGGTCAGGCAGCATCCAAGGAGCAGGAGAATCGATGTTTTGGGTATAAGCCCTTCTTCAGGAATCCTGAAGAAGGGCTTCTGCCCGAAACGTCGATACCCCAATAATCACAGCTTGCTAACTCAAGAAAAACCCATTTACTCCTTTCTCTATTTTCTGCCTGATAGCCAATCTTAATCAATACCAGTACATTACTTCCCGTCGTATGTGATGTGCTTTAATGTTGCTAAAAACGTCCTTTAGGGAATTTTATCAAAAGTTTTCCAAAAATCCCAAGTATGCTATATCCACTGAATCCCCTTTATCAATTCTGTAAGTAGTATCCTCAAAACAAAACTCCCAACAGGTTTGTCAAACATAATTTCCTATGCACAACTCCATGCTGACTAAGTGCAATCAGATCATTATTATCCAAATGTCAATTCATCATATCCTTTGTCGATAGTAACCCTAAATTTGCTGGCTCAGCCAAAGTGACAAAAAACATATGAAGCTTGCCCTATTGAAAGGTCAGTAAGTTGGATGGCAACTTGTGTTTTCTAAAGAGATATATGTATGTTTAAATGAACTGCTGCAATCCATCAGGGTGATACAATTCGTCTAGGTTAAGGTCTGTTAAAACCAGATGCGGGATACCACATGTGATAATTGACCATTTGCCAGCAAAATTAAGTGAGGTTGATCACAGGGTTGCGCTGTATAACTGTTTAGACAACAGAAAAGCCGCAAGCAAGTAGCTTGTACAAGAAGCATGAGAATGCTGGCCTGGGGTCTAGGTTTGAAACAATTAAAAGATAAGCCTCTCAGCTAGGTCAGGAACGGGAGTCATCTGATCAAAGACTGGGGATTGGGACAGAGTTGACTGATCATCTGTTTTGCTCTGATCCTCAGACAAGTCCATGTAAACCAGATCACTTGTGATTGTAAATATGATACAGGCTATCTTTATAACATACTACGATTTTTTCAGTTTTCAATAGTATACCCTACTTCAGTAAAGAATAATTGGCTATACCCTGTTGCTACGACTGCCTTGGATTATTGATATGAAAATGTGTTGCTGGATCAGCGCAGCAGGTCAGGCAGCATCCAGGGAATAGGAAAATCGACGTTTCGGGCATAAGTCGATTTTCCTGTTCCCTGGATGCTGCCTGACCTGCTGCGCTGTTCCAGCAACACATTTTCAGCTCTGATACTCCAGCATCTGCAGACCTCACTTTCTCCTTGGATTATTGATATTCAGAGAAAACCCGATGGACCAGCCAATATTTTCATAACAGATTTTCACATTTTCTTACTTCTGATGTAAGGCTAATAGGTCTGTAATTCCCCACTTTCTTCCTCCTTAAGTACTGGGAAGAAATTTACGAACTTCCAATCTACAAGAACCAAATGAGAATCTGTAGAATTTTGGGAAATGATTACCAATGTACCCTCCATGCCCATAGCTAACCTTTCTAACAGTCTGGTTTGTTAGATATCAGGTCCTGAGAACTTAGCAGTTTTCAGCACTATTAATTTCTCCAACACAGCTTCCTCATTATTAAAATTAAAAATCATATAACATCAAGTTATAGTCCAACAGGTTTATTTGAAAGCACTAGCTTTCAGAGTGCTGCTCCTTCATCAGGTGGTTCTGGAATAGAGGATGAAGGAGCAGCACTCCAAAAGCTAGTGCTTCCAAATAAATCTGTTGGACTATAACCTGGTGTTATGTGATTTTTTACTTTGTACACCCCCAGTCCAGCACTGGCATCTCCAAATCCTTATTAACACTAATTTATTTCAATTTCTCATTCTCCCTCGCATCGTGAATCTCTAAATCTGGATGATTTATTTTATCTTGCTTAATGAAAACAAGTGCAAAATAATAATTTAGCTTCTCTGCTATTGTTCTATTGCCCATTATAAATTGTCTTGCCTTTGCCTGTAGTAGATCCACATGTTGAGACTTTTGCTATCTATTGTTTTTGTTTTACTTTTTAATATTTACATCTATTCTCTTTTTTTAAATCATGTTTCCTGGTCCTCATTTACTGTAATCTAAGATCCTTCGAAAACTCCGGTTTATTACTATTTTTGGCAACATTATTGGCCTTTTTTTTTATCATATATGATCCACAACTTACTATTATTAGCCACGGTTCAGTGACAGTTTTGGGGTTTAGAACATAGAACAGTACAGCACAGAACAGGCCCTTCAGCCCACGATGTTGTGCCGACCACTGATCCTCATGTATGCACCCTCAAATTTCTGTGACCATTTGCATGTCCAGTAGTCTCTTAAATGTCCCCAATGACATTGCTTCCACAACTGCTGCTGGCAACGCATTCCATGCTCTCACAACTCTCTGTGTAAAGAACCCGCCTCTGACATCCCCTCTATACTTTCCTCCAACCAGCTTAAAACTATGACCCCTCGTGTTAGTCATTTCTGCCCTGGGAAATAGTCTCTGGCTATCGACTCTATCTATGCCTCTCATTACCTTGTATACCTCAATTATCCACTTGGGTGGCCATTTTAAGGGATCTATGTACCTGCACACCAAGATCCCTCTGTTCCTCCACACTGCCAAGAATCTTATCCTTAATCCTGTACTCAGCTTTCAAATTCGACCTTCCAAAATGCATCACCTCGCATTTATCCAGGTTGAACTCCATCTGCCACCTCTTAGCCCATCTCTGCATCCTGTCAATGTCCCGCTGCAGCCTATAATAGTCCTCTATACTGTCAATGACACCTCCAACCTTTGTGTCATCTGCAAACTTGCTGACCCATCCTTCAATCCCATCATCCAAGTCATTAATAAAAATTACAAACAGTAGAGACCCAAGGACAGAACCCTGTGGAACGCCGCTCACCACAGACTTCCAGGCAGAATATTTTCCTTCTACTACCACTCGCTGTCTTCTGTTGGCCAGCCAATTCTGTATCCAGACAGCTAGGTTCCCCTGTATCCTATTCCTCCTGATCTTCTGAATGAGCCTACCATGGGGAACCTTATCAAATGCCTTGCTGAAGTCCACATACACCACATCCACAGTTCGACCCTCATCAACCTTTCTAGTCACATCCTCAAAGAACTCGATAAGCCGTGTTGACTGCATTGAATCAAGCCATGCTCTTCCAGATGGTCATAAATCCTATCCCTCAGAATCCTTTCTAACACCTTGCAGACGACAGACGTGAGACTTACTGATCTGTAATTGCCAGGGATTTCCTTATTTCCTTTCTTGAAGAGAGGAATTACATTTGCCTCTCTCCAGTCCTCAGGTACGACTCCAGTGGAGAGCGAGGATGCAAAGATCTTCGCAAGTGGCGAAGCAATTGCATTTCTTGTTTCCGAAAGCAGCCAAGGACAAATCTGGTCCGGGCCTGACGACTTGTCAATCTTAATGTTTGACAAAATTTTCAGCACATCAGCTTCCTCTATCTCTGTCCATTCCAGCGTGCACACCTGCTCTTCAAAGGTTTCATTCACTACAAAGTTTGTTTCTTTCGTAAAGACAGAACTCATTTAGGGCTTCCCCTACCTCCTCAGACTCCACACACAAATTCCCTATGCTATCCCTGACCATTCTCTTATTCCATACATAAGCGTAAAATGCTTTTGTGTTCTCCCTAATCCGTGTTGCCTAGCGTTTCTCGTGCCCCCTCCTGGCTCTCCTCAGACCATTTTTGAGCTCCTTCCAATCCTGCCTGTAATCCTCTAGAGCTGAGCTTGACCCTAGCTTCCTCCACCTTATGTAAGCTACCTTTTTCCTTTTGACGAGAAGCTCCACTGCTCTCGTCATCCAAGGTTCCTTTATCTTACCACTTCTTGCCTGTCTCAGAGGGACATATTTATTCATCACTTGCAACAACTGTTCCTTAAACAGTCTCCACATGTCTATAGTGCCTTTACCATGGAACAATTGCTCCCAATCCATGCTTCCTAACTCATGTCTAATCGCATCATAGTTTCCTCTTCCCCAAGTAAATATCCTCCCATTTTCCTAATACTCTCCTTCTCCATAGCTATGTAGAATGTGAGGCAGTTGTGATCACTATCACCAAAATGCTCTCCCACCACAAGATCTGATTATTGCCCTGGCTCGTTTCCAAGCACCAAGTCTAGAATGGCCTCTCCCCTCGTCGGCCTGTCAATGTACTGTGTTAGGAGACCCTCCTGAACACACCTTACAAAAACAGCTCCATTCAAATCTTCTGCTCGAAGGAGGTTCCAATCAATATTGGGAAAGTTAAAGTCACCCATTACAACAACCATACTACGTCTACACTTTTCCAAAATCTGCCGACCTATGCTTTCTTCCATCTCCCTGCTGCTCTTGGGGGGCCTGTAGTACACCCCTAACAAGGTGACTGCTCCCTTGCTGTTCCTAAGTTCCATCCATACTAACTCGGAAGGCAGATCTTCCTCAACAATGGAAGCTTCTGTAGCTGTGATACCCTCTCTGATTAGTAGTGCTACACCCCCTCCTCATTTTCCCCCCTCCCTATTCTTTTTAAATGCTCTAAACCCTGGAACATCCAGCAACCATTCCTGCCCCTGAGAAACCCATGTCTCTGTTATGGCCACAACATTATAGCACCACGTACTGATCCATGCTCTAAGTTAATCACTTTTAGATTGAAACCCTCCTTGAGGTCAACAAGTCCCAGTTGAGGTGAAATGACCCTCCCTAAAGTCAACCAGACCCTCCTTGAGGTCAGCAAGATCCACTAAAGGTCAACAAGACCCACCTTGAGGTCAACAAGATGCACCAGAGCTGAAAATGTGTTGCTGGAAAAGCGCAGCAGGTCAGGCAGCATCTAAGGAACCTTGTCTCAGTCAAATCCCTCGAACTCAGCACCGCCTTCCTAACCTGCAATCATCTTCCTGACCTCTCCGCCCCCACCCCACTCCGGCCTATCACCTTCACCTTGACCTCCGTCCACCTATCGCATTTCCAAAGCCCCTCCCCCAAGTCCCTCCTCCCTACCTTTTATCTTAGCCTGCTGGAACTCTTACAAAGATGCACCAGAGGTCAACTGACCCTCCCTAAGGTCAATAAGGGTTTATGTGCCTTTCAGAAATGCAAAGCTGTATAGTAATTCTGTAAACCTGATTACTATGTTCAATAATACCAGTTAACATATTGTTCTCATCCACCTCAGCCAATTTTGTCCCTCATACCTCCATAATTTTCTTTGTTCAAACTTAATAAGCTAGCTTCAGATTGAACTATCTCTCTTGCAAACAAAATATAAAATTCGATCTCATTATAGTCACTCGCTCCTGAAGGTTCATTTTCAACAAGATTATTGATTAGTTTTTACATGTTACATAACATTAGGTTCAAATAAGCCCGTTTACTAATCAGTTCCTCAACATTCTGCTCTAGAAAACCATTCCTAACACAGACAAGAAACTAAACATCGACAACACTCATTTTTTAAAATTGTTTTAAATCCCTACAGTATGAAGACAATTGACTCAACAGGTCCACACGACCCTCCAAAGAGTAACCCACCCAGACCCATTCCCCTACTACTTTGCATTTACCCCTGAGAAATGCACCTAACACACCCCTGAGCAATATGGGTAATTTTCTAATTTAGCCAATTCACCTAATCTGCACATCTTTGGACTGTGGGAGGAAACCGGAGCACCCAAAGGAAACCCGTGCAGACATGGGGAGAATATGCAAACTCCACACAGACGGTTGCCTGAGGCTGGAATCGAACCCGGGTCCCTGACGCTGTGAGGTGGCAGTGTTAACCACTGAGCCACCATGCCTCTGTAGTTTGGTTTTCCTTTTGTTTACGTAAAAGAAAACACTTTTTACCATTATTAAGGTTTTCTAAAGAACTGCTACTATATAATAAACTTCCTGTGATGTTGCTTATAATTAATTCCTGAAATAAATAAATTTGAGTCAATTTTCCTCTATGTGACAAGTAACTAAATCAACTTTGTTAACCATATAACTTACGGGGGATCTAAGATGGCGGCGATCTGAGAAGATCACACTGCAGAGCTTTGCTTTGCAGCAGGAGCAGGACGGTCCTTTAACCCACCCAACCCCGGTCATCAGGATTTCTTTGGGCGTTGGAAAGATTGGGGAGCCCCAAGAAACATTTAAAAATTGACTTAGCTGTATTTTCAGCTGTCCAGAAATGCCTAAAAAGGGAGGAGGAGCATCTGAGGCCGGACCTGCAGCAGCCTCGGAGCCGCTTACTCTCCAGGACCTGGTGAACCAGCTCTCGAAATCTCGCGAGATGTTGGGGAAACAGATTGAAGAGAAGCTGGCTCCAGTCTTTCTCATGCTGCAGAAGCATTAGCAGCAGCTGGGAGACCTGGAGAAGAGGACGGATGAGGTGGAGCACAGGGTCAAAGTAGTGGAAACTGATGCCGGTTCATTCAAGGAAGAGGTCCAAGCCCTGAAGACGCAGTATTGTAATTTGCGTGACCAAGTGGATGATCTTGAAAACAAGGGCAGAAGAAAAAACATTTGGATCATCAGTCTGCCTGAGGGTAAGGAAGGTGAACGGCCTGTGGAATTTGTTGAAGATTGGCTTCCGAAATTCCTTGACTTGGAAACTGGCATGAGAGGATTGAAGATAGAGAGGGCTCACCGGGTCGCAGCATGGAGGTCGGGTCTGGGTCAACGCCCTTGTCCTTTCCTGGTGCGGTTCCATCATTACCAGGATAAGGAGAGAGTCATGGAGGCTTCCAGACTCCAGGGAAAGGATCCAAAGGCCCTAATTTACGAGGGGGTTAAGATCATGTTTTTTCAGGACTTTTCAGCGGCGGTGATCCAGAAACGAAAATCGTATGATGGTGTCAAGAGAAGATTGAAGGATCTTGGGATTCAGTACTCCCTGAGATATCTGGCAGTGCCTAGTAGTATGTATAAATATTGTTGATTAGATTCCCTACAGATTCCCTACAGCGTGGAAACAGGCCCTTCGGCCCAACAAGTCCACACCGACCCGTCGAAGCGCAACCCATCCAGACCCATTTCCCCTCAGACTAATATACCTAATACTATGGGCAATTTAGCATGGCCAATTCACCTAACCTGCACATTTTTGGAATGTGGGAGGAAACCGGAGCACCCGGAGGAAACCCACGCAGACACAGGGAGAACGTGCAAACTCCACACAGTCAGTCGCCTGAGGCAGGAATTGAACCCAGGTCTCTGGCGCTGTGAGGCAGCAGTGCTAACCACTGTGCCACCGTGCCGCCCACCGTGTTGCTTGGGTATGCGTTTATCATTCTGTAAAAGAAATGGAGGAAATCCGGTTGGAGCTTTGTTTTTCCCCTTTTTTTTCCTCTATTGATAATAATTTGGTTCAAACTATGTCTGGCGGTGGTTAAGATGTACATTTTAAATTTCTAAGTTGGGACATACCAAAGGATGGGTGGGGTATTTATTCCCCTTTTTTTTAATGAAAGAATTTTTTTTATTCATATTGATATTCTATGGGGCGTTTATTCTTTTTAGCTTGTGCTTGCGATGCAGCTCCAGCTGGGAGAAGTGAACGTGGTTGAGATGGTTAGATGCCTATTTATGGGCAGTTTGGGACGGATAGTTGCCCCCTCTGAGCAGGGGGTGAGTTCCCTACTCAGCGGTATTGGCGCTTTATATGTTGGTTTGTTTTCTGGTTTTTGTTGTTTTTTATTTTTGATAATTTCGTATGTTTGTTAAATGTAGTGGTTTTAGTTTATGTAGATTTCATATTTGGTGGACCATGCGACACTAAGGCTCAGCAATTTGTGGTTCGGGTTCCTCCTCTCTGGAATTTAAATGTAATTGCAGAAGATTATGGCTAATGATTTGATTAAAGGGAATATCAAGGGAAGTCACTCACCAGCTAAGAGGAAGAAGGTACTCTTAAGTCTGAGAAAGGAGAAGGTGGATATTGCTTTGTTACAGCAGACCCATTTGGATGACAAGGAGCATCGGAAATTACAGCAGAATGGCTTTGACCGAGTTTATTTTTCATCATTTAATACCAGAAGTAGGGGAGTGGCTATATTGGTAAGGAAAAATCTGTCATTTAAATTGTTGGAATGTGTTAAAAACACATATGGGAGGTTTGTAATTCTTAAAGCCTTGATAAATGAGGAAGAATATGGCATTTTAAATGTTTATTGTCCCCCAGCTCATCCTCTTAAATTCTTGGTAGATGCTTTTTCTAAACTGATAAGTCTCAAGTCTCGGCACATCATTATAGGGGGAGATTTTAACTGCCGCATGGACCCCACAGTAGACAGGTTGCCTAAAGGTCCCTCGATACCCTCTGCACAAACTAAACAGTTATTGGGTCTGTGTGGGGAATTAGGGTTGGTGGACGTCTGGAGGTGTCTCCACCCTAAAGGTAGGGATTTCACGTTTTTCTCCAATCCGCATAGTTGTCACACGAGGATTGATTTTTTTCTGACCCCTGCGGTAACCCTGAATCTGGTGGCATCCTGTACGATTGGTAATATTGCCAGCTCTGATCATGCTCCAGTGTACCTCATGGTTAAAGTTAAGGATGTTACAGTGGATTCAAGGTACTGGTGAATGGACCCCTTTATTCTCATGGACAGCAAGTTTGTGGAGTATTTCTCTAGGGAATTTCGGGCATTCCTAGACATCAACATAGACTCGGTTGATAGCTCATCTGTTCTCTGGGAAACTGCCAAAGCTTATGCCAGAGGGTTAGTTATCTCATATTCCACAAGTAGGAAGCGGCAGAAGGGTAAGCAGCAACGTCTCCTTGAAGCACGGTTGAAGGCAGCCGAGAAGGTCTATTTTGACAGACCCTCGTTGGTCAAACTACAGAGGATTACGGCACTGCGGTCTACACTAAATTCCGTGCTCACGCAGACGGCAAAGAAGGAGCTGGCTTTTGCAAAGCAAAGGTTATACGAGCATGGTGACAAGCCAGGCAAATACTTAGCATACCTTGCCAGAAAGAGGAGTGCCTCACAAACCAGTACAGCGATTAGGGAAGGATCTGGGAACCTAACGTGATTCTAAAAAGATTAATGTGGCGTTCCAGAGATTCTACTCGAAGTTATATCAGTCTGAGAATTGTGAGGAGGGGCAGGCCAAAATGGAATCCTTTTTTAGAGATCTGAAGCTCCCGGGTGTGACTCCCAAATAACAGTCTTTTCTCAATGCCCCATTATCAGAGCAAGAAATGCAGGAAGCTGTGAGGCAGCTTCAGAGTGGAAAGGCGCCCGGTCCTGATGGACTTCCCA
>NC_057725.1:23421903-23436774 GCF_004010195.1 Chiloscyllium plagiosum | reverse complement strand
ATTGGGGGGTGCCACCTCAGATGAGTGTGATCAACTCTGCAAGATGTGGGAAAGAAAGCTGGATGTTGAAGTTTCTTCAGAGGCATGGGAGAATATTTGGGGGAATGCAAGGAAGATATCAATTTGCAATAGGGCCCATGCTTTACAGTTGAAGATTCTCCACAGGGTCCACTTAGCCCCAGACCGTTTGTCAAAATTTAAACCAGAGGTATCTTCCCCAAGTGCAAGGTCTGTATGGGTACTCTTACCCATTGTCTTTGGTCTTGTGACAGGCTTCAAACATATTGGAGCGCTGTGGTGGGTGCAATGGAGAGGATTTTAGGTGTAGGGGTGGAGAAGGACCCTATTTCACTCCTTTTGGGCCTACCCATTATATTTCCTGCAGACTCGCATAAGGAAAATCTTTTCAATATTCTTACATTCTGTGCAAGGAAGAATATCTTACTAGGTTGGATACCAGAAAACACCCCAGACCTGTCGGGTTGGCGGAAAGTTGTTATGGAGCATATTCCCCTGGATTTTCTCACAAATATGGTACACCACAAAACTGAGAATTTTTACAAGACATGGCAACCCTCTTTGAAATACCTGGACACAGATTTATCTGCAACACTAACAAGGGCTTTTATATAGCCGTAACGATTGTGTTTCATGAGTCCAATATCCAGGGAGGAGGAACTGTGAATGTGTGAGTGTTTTGTTTGGCTGGGATGAGTTATTACTATTTATTTGTTTGTTGTTAGGTATTTATTTAGTTAGTTAAATAGCTAGTTTAGGTTTTTTTTAATTTTATACTTCTCTATATATGTTTATACATTTGTATAGGAGGGTGGGTTGGGGAATTTTTTTTATTATTTGGGTTTAGTTTTGTACTGTTTTGAATTGCATTGTTTTGTATTTGTTGTAATATTTAAAAATCTATTTTTTCTTAATAAAAATATATTATTAAAAAAACATATAACTTACAGTGTTTGGGAATATATTAAATGACTTCAGATGACTTGCAAAAGCTAGGTGATCTCTGTTTTCAGTCTTACGAATTGCCTGAAGTCTGGAGTGCAGTTGGGATGTTTAATGCAGTGTCTTACTGAGCTAGTGTCTTCTGGAGGGAACCATAGTTGGAAGAGAAGAGGAAGAGACAAAGAGCTAGATGGTGGAGAGCAATTGGAAAGGGCTTCAATGTAGGATAAAGTGGGGAAAAGAGTCAGGAAAAATATACAGCTAGGGTGAGTGGTAGTGGTGATGTTGTAAATAGGAGTTAGAAGTTACAGTATGCCATGTGTGAAAAATCTGGGGTGCAGACCAGCTGAATGTGTGAGAAAGGTTACCTGGAAAATGGTAGAGCATGAAGAGGGCTTGAGGATCAGAAAGTCACAAGGTTGACAACAGCAACCAAACAGCAGGATCGTTGAGAGTGAAGTGTAATTTAAACAGCAACAATTTGCATAGCAGCTTTAATGTAATATTCCGAGACACTTTTCAGAAATTTTACAATGAACGGCATAGACAGCTGACTAAAAGCTTGGTCAAAGAAGTAGTTTTAAAGAGCATCTTAATGGTGGACTGCAATGCATCAAGGCTTGGAGAATTACAAACCTTAGGGTTTTGGCACTTGAAAGCATGATCACTGATGGGGAGATGCTGAAAGAGAATGTGGGGCAGAATTTTTAATTGAAACCAAAAACTTGGAAGAACTTTGGACAGTTAACTTTTTGATGAAAATACTCAGAAGTACCATAAAGACAACTTTATGGGTGCTGTGCTTGTGTGGAACTTTGTATATCTATTTTAAAGGCAGGGTCTTATAGCGGTCTGAACAACATGCGCTATGGCAAGATTTATAGCAGAATCATATGAGAAGTCTGGTGAAGCCTGTCTCAAGGTCAGGAACAATTTGCTGCATCCTTTAACCATCTACTGAGCAGTAAGGCGAGTTTCTCATCAGGAAACAATGAGTTGCTAATCATGGCAATCATAGCTTACTAAATACCTTATTAAGGCACAATGTACCTCATTTGTATTCAGTTTCCAATCTTACCTAATGCAGTGAAAAAGCTAGACATGAAAAATTCTCAACATGGAAGTCAGAGCGGGTGTCTGGCAACCACAGTCCACCACTGGCAACCACTGCTCACCTTGAAATAGCATCTCAGTGCATGATCTATGCACGCCAACCACATGCATCCCTTGTCCATGGAAATTGACATCCAACATTTGACAAGCTTTTGCGATCCTCATAGCAACTCTCCAATCCACTTGAACGACGCTCAGTTAGTATAACAGCACAAACTTGCATTGCAACCAACATTGAAAGGCTGCTGCAAAGACAATTTGTATGCATGGACAGGCACCCAGCTCAGATTGGACAGGCTGCACCTCAGGGCTGTTTACTCGCTCTCTTAGTTTAATGCAAGCAGCATCCTTACTTTTCCTAGCCTTGTCTTGCCAATATTACTGCAGTCACAAACAGTCCTCAGTCAAGAGGGAGTACATCTTGTTATAAGGTACTGTGCTACATATATCTCACACCTGCATTGTGTGCAGCACAATACAGTACATGGTAAACACACTGGACTCAATGGGCTGAATGCCCTGATTTCATACTGTAGGGATTCTGTGATTCTGTTATGGAGTTCTGCAAGGGTCATTGTTGGGACCACAGTTATTCAAAATATACCTTAATGAGCTGGACAAAGGAACTCAAGGCATTGTTGCTAGGTTTGCAGATGACCCAAAGATGGAGGGACAGGTAGCGTTGACGAAGCAGGCAGTCTACAGAAGGACTTGGATGTGCCAGGCAAATTGGTAAAGAAGTGTACAATGTTGCAAAGTGTGAGGTTTATAGAAAGATTAGACATTTAATCTATTTTTTAAATGGGGAAAGGCATCAGAAGCCCAAAGGGATTTAGGATTCCATGTTCACAACTTTCTTAAGTTTAACATGCAGTTTCAGTTGGTGGTTAGGAATGCAAATGCAAGAGGGTTTGAGTACAAGAACAGAGATACACTGCTAAGGCTGTATAAGGCTCTAGTCAGACCACAGGTGGAATATTGTGACCAGGTTTGGAATGCATGTGTGTGTGCCTTTCCAGCACACACTGAGGGTCCTGAACCTGGGTGTCCATAGTAGCTATTAGGCGAAAGTGAGGACTGGAGATAAGAGTCAAGAGTGTGGTGCTAGCAAAGCACAGCAGGTCAGGTAGCATCTGAGGAGCAGGAAAATTGATATTTTGGGCAAAATATCATCAGTAGCCATTAACCTATCTATCAAGGTAGCAGGTGATTGTATGTAGCTTCTGGGAAATAAAGGTCATTGCGTCCCTTATTTCTGTCTGTCGCTACTGTTCCTCTATGTGCATGTGGATGAAGTCTCTTACTGCTGACACTAAAGGGTCCTCTTCTGCCTGGTGCTGAGCAGATGCCTAGAGTTTGGCAGTCCTCTGAGTACCAGTACCTGACACTCCTATATTGTGGCCATTTCAGGGACATGGATAGAGCAGGGAGAGGAATGGTTGTTGCAAGTTCCGGGATTTAGATGTTTCAGAAAGAACAGGGAAGATGGTAAAAGAGGGTGAGGTGTGGTATTGTTAGTCAAGGACAGTATTACTGTGGCAGAAAGGACGTTTGAGGACTTGTTTACTGATGTAGTATGGGCTGAGGTTAGAAACAGGAAAGGAGAGGTCACCCTCTTGGGGGTTTTCTACAGGTCTTCGAATAGTTCCAGAGATGTAGAGGAAAGGATAGCAAAGATAATTCTGGATAGGAGCGAGAGTAACAGGGTAGTTGTTAAGGGGAACTTTAACAATCCAAATATTGATAGAACTACTATAGTTTGAGTACTTTAGATGGGTCAGTTTTTGTCCAATGTGTGCTAGAGTGTTTCCTGACACAGTATGTAGACAGGCCAACAAGGGACAAGGCCACATTGGCCAAGTGTTAGATATGGAGGTAGGTGAGCACTTTGGTGATAGTGACCATAATTTGGATATGTTTACCTTAGCGATGGAAAGGGATAGGTATACACAGGAGGGCAAGGGTTATAGCTAGGGGAAAGGCAATAATGATGCGATTAGGCAAGATCTAGGATGCATAGGATGGGGAAGGAAATTGCAGGGGATGGGCACAGTTGAAATATGGAGTTTATTCAAGGAACAGCTGCTGCGTGTCCTTGATAAATATGTACATATCAGGCAGGGAGGAAGTGGTTGAGTGGGGGAGCCATGGTTTATTAAGAAAGTTGAATCTCTTGTCAAGAGGAAGAAGGCTTACGTAAGGATGAGACGTGAAGCTCAGTTAGGGTGCTTGAGAGTTACAAGTTAGCCAGGAAAACCCTAAAGAGAGAGCTAAGAAGAGCCAGAAGGGGGCATGTGAAGTCGATGGCAGATAAGATCAAGGAAAACCATAAAGCTTTCTCTTGGTATGTCAGGAAAAAAAGAACGACTAGAGTAAGATTAGGGCCAATCAAGGACAGCAGTGGCAAGTTGTGTGTGGAGTCCGAGGAGATAGGAGAAATGCCAAATCAATATTTTTCATCAGTATTCACACTAGAAAAAGACAATGTTGTTAAGGAGAATACCGAGATACAGGCTACTAGACTAGACAGGATTGAGGTTCACAAAGAGGTGTTAGCAATTCTGGAAAGTGTGAAAATAGATAAGTCCCCTGGACCAGTTGGGATTTATCCTAGGATTCTCTGGGAAGCCAGGGAGGAGATACAGAGCCTTTGGGTTTGATCTTTATGTCGTCATTGTCTGCAGGAATAGTGGCAGAAGACTGGAGGATAACAAATGTTGTCCCCTTGTTCAAGAAGGGGAGTAGAGACAACCCTGGTAATTATAGACTGGTGAGCCTTACTTCAGTTATGGGTAAAGTGTTGGAAAAGGTTATAAGAGATAGGATTTATAATCACCTTGAGAGGAATAAGTTGATTCAGGATAGTCAACATGGCTTTGTGAAGGGCAGGTTGTGCCTCACAACCCTTATTGAGTTCTTTGAAAAGGTGACCAAACCGGTGGATGAGCGGTAAAGCAATTGATGTGATGAAAATAAATTTCAGTAAGACATTTGATAAGGTTCTCCCCTGTTGGCTATTGCACAAAATATGGAGGCATGGGATTGAGGGTGATTTAGCAGTTTAGATCAGAAATTGGCTAGCTAAAAGAAGACAGAGGGTGGTAGTTGATGGGAAATGTTCTTCCTGGAGTTCAGTTACAAGTGGTGTACTGCAAGGATCAGTTTTGGGCCACTGCTGTTTGTTGTTTTTGTAAATGATCTGGATGAGGGCGTAGAAGGATGGATTAGTAAATTTGCAGATGACACTAACATCAGTGGAGTTGTGGATAATGCCAAATAATGTTGTAGGTTACAGAGGGACATAGATAAGCTGTAGAGCTGGGCTGAGAAGTGGCAAATGGAGTTTAATGCGGAAAAGTGTGAGGTGATTCACTTGGAAGGAGCAACAGGAATGCAGAATACTGGGCTAATGCTAAGATTCTTGGTAGTGTAGATGAGCAGAAAGATGTGTGCCCATGTACATAGATTCCTGAAAGTTGCCACCCAGGTTGATGGGGTTGTTAAGAAGGCATATGGTGTGTTAGCTTTTATTGGTAGAGAGATTGAGTTTCAGAGTCATGAGGTCATGTTTCAGCTGTACAAAACTCTGGTGCGGCCACACTTGGTGTATTGCATACAGTTCTGGTCTCCGCATTATAGGAAGGATGTGGAAGGTTTTGAAAGAGTTCAGAGGAGATTTACTAGGATATTGTCGGTTATGGATGGTTGGTCTCACAAGGAAAAGCTGAGGGACTTGAGGTTGTTTTTGTTAGAGAGAAGAACGTTGAGAGGTGACTTAAATGAGACATATAAGATAATCAGAGGATAGTGAGAGTCTTTTTCCTTGGATGGTGATGACTAGCATGAGGGGACAGAGCTTTAAATTGAGCGGTGATAGATATAGGACAGATGTCAGAGGTAATTTCTTTACTCAGAGTAGTAGGGGTGTGGAATATCCTGCCTGCAAAATAGTAGATTTGCCAACTTTAAGGGCATTTAAATGGGTCATTGGATAGATATCTGGATAAAAATAGAATAGTGTAGGTTAGATGGCCTCAGATTGGTTTCACAGGTCTGTGGAACATTGAGGGCCAAAGGGCCTCTACTATGCTGTCATGTTCTATGTTCTAGCTGTTGCAGTAAGGTGAATACATCATTGCGGATCTGATTGTGATTTGGGAATATTGCCCAATCAACTGGAAAAACTATACCGATTTGAGTAGTTTTGCAGCTCTAACTTGTTTGCAACACAGGAATTGATTTGTCAACCTATATAAAAGTGTATTTTCTCCAGCAGACATTATCTTTCAGGCACACTAATAGTTAATCTGAATGTACCACTTCATGAGCAATTCTGATTAGATTTTCCATGGAGAAAGGAATCAAAATATGATGGAGCACAAATTTATTACCTTCTCATTGCTAGTGATACCTGTTCTAAGGAACTCAATGCGCAATACACAACCACTTATTGCATAATGAAAACTTATGTTCACAGATGGGCCCCAATAACTTCATTCCTCAAGTACTTCGTGTACATCACAGCAATCAGTACATGAACTGTTAATATTATTTCCTTATTTGGAATGATTGTAGAAAGAAAACAGTTTTCACACTACAGTGTTCCCATTAATAGACTGTGCGCTGTGTTTATCCCCAGGCCTAAGGCCACTGATGGTGTGTTACCTTTTGGATTTAATTCATCACTGTTTTTTTTAACCAACACTTAACTTCTACATTGTAGAAATAATAATACACATCACATATAGATAATTAGAGGTCTTCGTCATTTTTAGGTCTAGATCATTAAGTTGCAGAATATGAAAAGAGACTTTAGCTGGTTCTTGATGTCCATTATCAGAATATAATGTGCTCTTCCAGCATTCAGTATTGAGAACTGTGGACTTAATTAGAGCTCTGACAACCGACTCTGATAAAGTGATGAGATTATTCATAATTGATGTCACAATCAATTACCATTTGATTCTTTACAGGGCTACTGGCAAGTCTAGCCTTGGTGCAGGCCCCAGGATGCTGATCATTGTATGGCCGTCCTGTTCATGCTGAGTCTGTGACAGCAGGCCAGATCTTTCATGAAAATTCTAATGACCCCTTTTGAAGTCTAATAAATTAATGACCTTGTCATCTTACTTCAACCCTTGCAGCTTCATCTTGGAAACATTTTTTTTATCATTAACTAACTTTTTGCAAAACGGAGTACAGACCAAGCAGACATGACATATTCTCATTGTCGTAGCCTATGCTGTACTACTGTAAACTGTTAATTGTTAATAAACAGAGACAGGGATTTGATATGGCAGGTATAAAATAACTGAGAAAGCACTCAAAGGCCCTTTTAAATAGGCCATGTTCTAATTGGACCCTGAGAGACCAGCATCTAGGAGCTGACTCCTAGGATTGACTAAATTCAATTCCCTTATTCTGGTGACAGAATCATACACACACAAAATGTCTGCAAGTATGCTGCCAGGAGAATGAAGCCAGTTCAATATGTGTACATACTGGGGGTCAACTCGTGAATGATTATGAATCCAAATTACAAAGTTAAAAATCACACAACACCAGGTTATAGTTCAACAGATGCATTTGGAAGTACAACAATTACCTTGTAAAGAAATGCTTCCACTTGTGGAAGAATCTTAAACTAAGGTTCACAAGTATGAGTTGGTTACTAAGAACCTCAGTAAGGAATTTCGGAGAAACCTCTTTACCTTGCTTTGTAAGAATTGTCGTGCATAAGTAAGAAATGCCTTTGGCCTTTGAAACTGCAGGAAATATCAATTCCAAGGTTTGTTATTCTTGATATGCAAAGAGTGCACAGAACTACTCTCGTACCTTTGTATGTACATAGGATGTGTAATGAATAAAGTATATTTTTGCAAAGAAAAGTCTTTACCTTCTCTATGGCTAGAATGTGGAACTCCCTATCACATGGAGTACTGAGTCAAAAAGCACAGTGCAGTTACAGAGAAGCTGGATAAACACCTGAAGAAAAGGGATCAGAAAGATGTGCTGATAGGGTTATTTGAAGTAGGGATGGTGGGAGCTTGGGATATCTATAAACACTGGGAGGGTTAGTTGGGCAAATGATTTCATTCTGTGTTGCAAATTCTAGGTAATTAATTTAGCAATAGTGTAAGGCTGATTCAAGCATACAGTATTCCAGTCATTGGTAATTCTGGACAAATCAGATCCCAAAGTAAAACATGGATTGATAAACTGTAAGTTTCCTTTACCTTTACTATAGAGGTCAGTCACTGGACATATTCACAAGAGGCTGCAATGTGCTTTTAACAAAAAAAACATAAAAGTTCATTACACTAAGAAAAGCACAATTTACTTTGTTGTGTGCAAGAATGATTGAAACAATCTTATTACAAATATCAGAAAGAAAGATACAATTTTCTTTAACAGAGCAACAACCTTACAGACACTCAAACCTCAGTGGAAAGTCACTGCTATCTTCTTGCTCATCTGGCACGACCATAATCAGTTTCCTTTTGATTAGTTTCTGTTCATTCGCTTAATGCTATTTAAGTCTGTTAATGTATCTCCCTAAGATACTTGAAACAAGCTGCTAATGTAACTCACATTACTTTAAGGAACATGGGTTGTCTTCTGCTTTTGGAGATTTCTTCTCACTGACCTGTAAGCTTCTTAGAAGTTTATTAGCCCTGATTACTTGGAGACTGGCACGACTGCTGTTATGAATCTCTTCCCTCTGAATGAATTTGATTCTGCTGTCCCCACCTCCCTCTCCCACACCTATCTCTCTGGAGATTGTTAACTCAAATCCAAAAATACCGTGCAAATACCTCACGTGGCTTTCTGGTCATTTAGCTTAAATTGCATGACTTCTTGTCAAGCTATTTTGAACTCACCGTTCAAAATGACTGATAACCTTTTAAAAATAATCAAACCTTCAAAGAACTGAAAACTATAAGCCATTTTTATTCTACATTAAAACCCAAGTTCCCAAATAACAATAATATATTTTGAACTTTTGTCACACAGTACTCTAAAAAGAACACAAACTGGAGTTTCAAATGGGGCAATTGCTTAAGTCTTTTACTACTGAGAGTGGATAGTTCTACTGTAGAACTAGATGTAGTATATAGTTCAGAACTGTGACAGTTCTTGTTTAGTTACAGTTTGCAACATTAAATAACATCTGAATTACTAAGCTATGCTATAAATGCTGATTCTCAATCCCATATGTACACCAGAAATATTTGCTAATTACTACTGCTGACAGTAAAAGCTCAAAATTCATCAGTCCTCTTCTCAAGTGAATTAATTTGGCTCTGATGTATTAATTAGATGTGAAGATGCAGATGTTAGACTGGGGTGGACAAAGTTAAAAATCACACAACACCAGGTTGTAGTCCACCAGGTTGTAGTTTGGAGGTATAAGCTTTCGGAGCGCTATTCCTTCATCAGGTAGCTAGTGGGGCAGGTTCATAGGACACAGAATTTATACTAAAAGATCAAAGTGTCATAGAACTGATGTGGATATTGAACAAACCTAGATTACTGTTAATTCTTAGAATGGGGATGCAGGTTTTGAGTGATTAATATGTAAATGCCAGAACTGAGAGTGTGTCTGAGAGAGAGCGTGTGTAAGAGAGAGGGTCTGTGTGAGTGTGATTGTGTGTAAGAGTGTATGTGTGTGAGTGTATAGTGTAGTGGGGTCACCGGTAGTGTGACATGAACCTAAGATCCTGTTTGAGGCCATCCTCATGGGTACCAAACTTGGCTATCAGCACCTGCTTGGCAATTCTGCTTTGTTGCGAATCCTGAGGTCCACCTGAAGATCCAAGGCCAAATGTTCTTGACCGCTGAAGTGTTCCCCAACTGGGAGGGAATATCCCTGTCTGGCGATTGTTGCGTAGTGTCAACTTGGTCTTGCCAATGTACCATGCCTCGGGGCATCCTTGCCTGCAGAGTATGAGATAGACGATGTTGACTGAGTCACATGAGTACCTGCTGCGCACATGGTGGATAATGTCCCCACTTGTAATGTCGACATTCTCTTGCAGATTTCCCACACACTCCCTTTCTCTGTCTGTCTGTCTGTCTGTCTCTCTGTCTCTGTCTCTGTATCTGCTTCTTTATCTATCTATCTATCTATCTATCTATCTATCTATCTATCTATCTATCGATCTATCTATCGATCTATCTATCGATCTAACTATCTATTCTATTTCGTTCAAAATGCACACAAGCTGTAGGCAGTCAATCCATGTGACATTTTCTAAATTCCTACTTTGGAAATAAAACCAGTCTGACTCAAGGTTGGCATGCAGACAGACTCTAACCTCGCACCTTTAATGCATTGTCTCAGCTGAGATGTCACCTTTTTTTATATAAAACCTTAAATTATCTTGGGAATGTGACTTGAAAGAAGTTCTTGGATTTACATATTAATCACTCGAAAGTTGCATCCCCATTCTAAGTTATTAAAGACTTAACAGCAATCTAGGTTTGTTCAATACTTCGCATCAGTTGTATAGCACTTTGATCTTTTACTATAAATCCTGCATCGTATGATTCTGCCCCACTAGCTACCTGATGAAGGAGCAGTGCTCTGAAAGCTTGTTCTTCCAAATAAACCTATTAGACTATAACATGGTGTAGTGTGAGTATTAATTAGAAATAATCTAATTATTTTGTTTCTATTCAGACTGCAAATTTGTTAACATATGTGGTTTACTTTGTACCCAATACACCAGAAAGCTCCTAGTGCACATTATCTACAACATGAGCATCAATCTTCCCACTTTCACAGGCATAAATTATCAGTAAAATCTGGCCTGCAGATATCTTCACATGCTTCTATGTCAACACCATGAACAGTGATAATATTAGGGCAACACTGTAGTTCAGTTTGGAATTAAATGACATTTCTTACAATTTTCAACAACATTACATACTTACAATTGAAGAACAGCCAACTGAGCCCTCAAACCTGTTCTGTCATTTCGTGAGGGTATGGCTGATTTCACTCCATATTCCTAACTACCGCTGATAAGCATTCATCCCTTGTTTGTCAAGAATCTATCTACTTATAGAATAAAAATATTTGAGCATTGCTTCCATCACTAGGAAGTGACACGCAACGCTCTTGAAGAAAAAACTTCTCATCTCTATCTTAAATTAGTGACCCCTTAATTTTAAACAGTGAGTCCTAGTCTAGATTCTCCCTCAAGTGAAAACATTCTCTCCACATCTACCCTTCCAAGATCCCTCAGAATCTTATATGTTTCAATCAGGTTGCCTCTTAATTTTTAAAACTTCAGACGATAGAAGCTTAGCCTGTTTACCCTTCCCTCATAAAACAAACTACCTATTTCTTTTATTAATCTGGTAAACTTCTCTGAACTGCCTCAAATGCATTTTCTTTCGTTAAAGGAGACCAATCCTGAACACAATACTCTAGCTCTGGTAACTAATGCGTAACCACTCTAATTTACATTCAAATTCCCTCACAATAAACAATAACATTCTATTAGCTTTCCTAATTACTTGATGTATCTGCTTACTGATCTTATTCAATTAATCAGCTAAGACACCCAGATCCCTTCACATCTCAGAGCTCTGCAATCAGTCATCATTTAAATTATATGCTTGTCTTTTGTAGCCTCCTTATGTCCTTTTCACAGCTTACTTTCCTACCTGTCTTTGTATTATCAGAAAGCTTTCAGCCAAACCTATGGATCTTCATCCAAGCCATTCATATCAATTCTAAAATAATTGACAGCTTTATTTGCATGTTGCCTTTAATGTAAAAAAGGCAGCTTCCAGGTTGTAATGGATTCTGTTCTTGAGCACATTAGCAAGTTGAACACAATACAGTTCAATATAAAATAACCATTCATAAGTATGAGGAAATTTTTGCATATTAATCTTTAAGACTAATAAACTGGGAATACCTGGACTTCACAGTAAAACAAATTAAGATATCAATATTTCCACAAATGAGTTAATGAAGTCAGATAACCAAAAGCTTGGTCAAAAAGGTATATTTTTTATTTTTCTATTCATTGATGCAAAGTGGGTGTTGCTGACCCGGCCCGTATTTACTGCTTTCTCATATTTGCCCTTGAGAACGTCATTGAGAGCTGCCTGCTTGAACTCCTGGAATCCATGCACTGTAGGTACATCCACAATGCCGTTCGGGAGGAAGTCTGAGGATTTTGATCCAGCAACATTGAAGAACAGTGATATATTTCTAAGTCAGGATAGTGAGTGGCCTGGAGGAGAATTTGCAAGCGGTAGTACTTGCATATATCTGATGCCCTTGTCCGTCTAAATAGTAGTGTTCAGGGGTTTGTTCTGCTCTCTAAGAAACCTTCGTGAATTTGTGCAGTGGTATACACTGCTACTACTGAGCATCGATGATGGAGAGGATGAATATTTGTGGATGTGGTGTCAGTCAAGCTTTGTCCTGGATGCTGTCAACGTTAGCGTGTCCAGGCAAGTGGGAGTGTTCCATCATATTCCTAACTTGTGCCTTATAGATGCTGGATGATTTTGGGGAATCAGAAGGTGAGTCACTAGCCTCCGACCTGCTCTTGTAACCATAGTACTTGTATAGCTAGTCCAATTCTTTACTTATCAACGCTAACCTCCAAGATATTGATGCTACAGTTTCAGTGCTGTAATGAAAATGGTTAGATTCTCTCTTGTTCGTGATGGTTATTGTCTGGCCCTTGTATGGCACAAATGTTACTTGCGCCCACACCTCCCCCCTCACCTCCCTCCAAGGCCCCAAAGGAAACTTCCATATCCGCCACAGATTCACCTGCACCTCCACACACATCATCTATTGCATCCTCTGCACCCGATGTGGCCTCCTCTATATTGGGGAGACAGGCCGGCTACTTGCGGAGCATTTCAGAGAACACCTCTGGGACACCCAGACCAACCAACCCAACCACCCTGTGGCCCAACACTTCAACTCCCCCTCCCACTACACCAAGGATATGCAGGTCTTTGGACTCCTCCATCGTCACACCACAACAAAACGACGGTTGGAGGAAGAACCCCCTCCCTCAGGTCCCTCCTCCCTACCTTTTATCTTAGCCTGCTGGACAAACTTTCCTCATTCCTGAAGAAGGGCTTATGCCCGAAACGTCGATTCTCCTGTTCCCTGGATGCTGCCTGACCTGCTGCGCTTTTCCAGCAACATATTTTCAGCACAAATGTTACTTGTCATTTGTCAGCCCAAACCTGGATATTGTCCAGGTCTTGCTGCATTTGGGCATGGACTGTATCAATGCCTTAGGAATTATGAGTGGTGGTGAACATTGTGTAGTCATTAAGCAGCATACCCTTTTGTTACCTTACAATGGAAGGGAGGTCATTGATTAAACAGTCGAAGGTGGTTATACTTTGGAAACTACCCTGGCGGACTCCTGCAAAGATTTCCTGGAGTTGAGAATACTGATCTTCAACAACCATAACCATTTTCTTTTATGTAAGATATGACTCTAACTAGTGGAGAGTTATCCTTCAATTCTTGTTGACTCCAGTTTTACTCAAGAACTTCATGATGCCACACTCAATCAGGTGCAGTCTTAGTAAGACGGTGTTATTTTCTGGGTCTGTAGATTGTGAAGGAGCAAAAATGGCCTTTGCAGTGATATGTACTTCTTCTCAGATGTGGGAGTTTAAAGAGAGTTTAAAGGTTACTGCGGATTATATCTGCCATAAATGCTGTTGGATGCAAATCTTATCAGATCGAGTGGTTCAGTTGGAGAGACAAATAGAAGCGATGAGGAATTTGCAACAGCTACAGTACGTGATGGCAGTTATAGAAAGGGGGGAAAGTCTCAGATACAGTCACATAGATGGGTTAACTCCAGGAAGGGTAAGAGAGGTAGGAAGCTAGAGCAGGAGTCTTTTGTGGATATACCCATTTCAAACAGGTATGCTGTTTTGGAAAATGTAGGGGGTGATGGATTCTCAGGGGAACGTAGCACGAACAGCCAAGTTTCTGGTATGGAGACTGGCTCTAATGCAATGAGGGGTACGTCGGCTTCCAAGAGATCAATTGTGTTAGGGGATTCAGACAGACGTTTCTGTGGCCAACAGAGAAAAAGCAGAATGGTGTGTTGTTTCCCTGGTGCCAGGATCAAGGATGTCTCAGAGAGGGTGCAGAATGTTCTCACGGGGGAGAGGGGCCAGCAGGAGGTCATTGTCCACATTGGAACGAACGACACAGGAAGGGAAAAAGTTGAGATTCTGAAGGGAGATTACAAAGAGTTAGGCAGAAATTTAAAAAGGAGGTCCTCAAAGGTAGTAATATCTGGATTACTCCCAGTGCTATGAGCTAGTGAGGGCAGGAATAGGAGGATAGAGCAGATGAATGCATGGCTGAGGAGCTGGTGTATGGGAGAAGGATTCACATTTTTGGATCATTGGAATCTCTTTTGGGGTAGAAGTGACCTGAACAAGAATGACGGATTGCACCTAAATTGGAAGAGGACTAATATACTGGCAGGGAAATTTGCTAGAACTGCTTGGGAGGATTTAAACTAGTAAGGTGGGGAGGTGGGACCCAGGGAGAGAGCAAGGAAAGAGATCGATCTGAGATGGGTACAGCTGAGAACAGAAGTGAGTCAAACAGTCAGGGCAGGCAGGGACAAGGTAGGATTAATAAATTAAACTGCACTTATTTCAATGCAAGGGGCCTAACAGGGAAGGCAGATGAACTTAGGGCATGGTTAGGAACATGGGACTGGGATATCATAGCAATTACAGAAACATGGCTCAGGGATGGGCAGGACTGGCAGC
>NC_057725.1:23420508-23421714 GCF_004010195.1 Chiloscyllium plagiosum | reverse complement strand
AGGTGACTGAGGTGTCAGTGGGGGAGCACTTTGGGGCCAGCGACCATAATTCTATTTGTTTTAAAATAGTGATGGAAAAGGATAGACCAGATCTAAAAGTTGAAGTTCTAATTTTGACGGTATTAGACAAGAACTTTCGAAAGCTGATTGGAGGCAGATGTTCGCAGGTAAAGGGACGGCTGGAAAATGGGAAGCCATCAGAAATGAGATAACAAGAATCCAGAGACAGTATATTCCTGTCAGGGTGAAAAGGAAGGCTGGTAGTTAAAGAGAATGCTGGATGACGAAAGAAATTGAGGGTTTGGTTAAGAAAAAGAAGGAAGCATATGTTAGGTATAGACAGGATCGATCGAGTGAATCCTTTGAAGAGTATAAAGAAAATAGGAGTATACTTAAGAGGGAAATCAGGAGGGAAAAACGGGGACATGAGATAGCTTTGGCAAATAGAATTAAGGAGAATCCAAAGGGTTTTTACAAATATATTAAGGACAAAAGGGTAACTAGGGAGAGAATAGGGCCCCTCAAAGATCAGCAGGGCGGCCTTTGTGTGGACCACAGAAAATGGGGGAGATACTAAATTAATATTTTGCTTCAGTATTTCCTGTGGAAAAGGATATGGAAGATATGAATGCTCAGAAATAGATGGTGACATCTTGCAAAATGTCCAGATTACAGAGGAGGATGTGCTGCATGTCTTGATACGGTTAAAGGTGGATAAATTCACAGGACCTGATCAGGTGTACCCGAGAACTCTATGGGAAGCTAGAGAATTGATTGCTGGGCCTCTTGCTGAGATATTTGTATCATCGTTAGTCACAGGGAGGTGCTGGAAGACTGGAGGTTGGCAAACATGGTGCCACTGTTTAAGAAGGCGGTAAAGACAAGCCAGGGAACTATAGACCGGTGAGCCTGACATCGGTGGTGGGCAAGTTGTTGGAGGAAATCCTGAGGGACAGGATGTACATGTATTTGGAAAGGCAAGGACTGATTTGGGATAGCCAACATGGCTTTGTGTGTGGAAAATCATGTCTCACAAAGTTTATTGAGTTTTTTGAAGAAATAACAAAGAAGATTGATGAAGGCAGAGCAGTAGATGTGATCTATATGGACTTCAGTAAGGCGTTTGACAAAGTTACCCATGGGAGACAGATTAGCAAGGTTAGATCTCATGGAATACAGGGAGAACTAGCCATTTGGATACAGAAC
>NC_057725.1:23416982-23418543 GCF_004010195.1 Chiloscyllium plagiosum | reverse complement strand
GTTTGTGGACGGCGGTGAGGGTCAGGCTGGTGGCGGAGTGTGGACGGTAGTGAGGATCATTCTGGGGTGGTGTGTGGGCAGCAGAGAGGGCCAGGCTGGAGACGGTGTGAGGGTGGCAGTGAAGGTCAGGCTGGGGGCGGTGTGTGGACGGCGGTGAGGGTCAGGCAGTTGGTGATGTGTGGACGGTAGTGAGGGTCATTCTGCGGCGGTGTGTGGGCGGTAGTGGGGTGGGAGGGGGGGGGGGTGTGTGGTGGGGGGGGGGGGCCTGATCAGGTAGTCAGGGAGGGAACCGTCTTTGCGGAAGGCAGAAAGGGGTGGGGAGGGAAATACATCCCTGGTGTTGGGGTCCGTTTGGAGGTGACGGAAATGTCGGTGCTTGATTTGGTTTATGTGAAGGTTGGTAGGGTGGAAGGTGAGCACCAGGGGCATTCTGTCCTTGTTACAGTTGGAGGGGTGGGGTCTGAGGGCGAAGGTGCAGAATGTGGACGAGATGCGTTGGAGGGCATCTTTAACCACGTGGGAAGGGAAATTGCGGTCTCTAAAGAAGGAGGCCACCTGATGTGTTCTTTGGTGGAACTGGTCCTCCTAGGAGCAGATACGGCGGAGGCGGAGGAATTGGGAATACGGGATGGCATTTTTGCAGGAGGTAGGGTGGGAAGAGGTGTAATCCAGGTAGCTGTGGGAGTCGGTGGGTTTGTAAAAAATGTCGGTGTCAAGTTAGTCATCATTAATGGAGAGGTCCAGGAAGGGGAGGGAGGTGTCAGAGATGGTCCAGGTAAATTTAAGGTCAGGGTGGAATGTGTTGGTGAAGTTGATGAATTGCTTAACCTCCTCGCGGGAGGATGAGGTGGTGCCAATGCAGTCATCAATGTAGCGGAGGAAGAGGTGAGGAGTGGTGCCAGTGTAATTACGGAAGATGGACTGTTCTACGTAGCCAACAAAGAGACAGGCATAGCTGGGGACCATACGGGTGCCCATGGCTACCCCTTTGGTCTGGAGGAAGTGGGAGGATTCGAAGGAGAAATTGTTAAGGGTGAGGACCAGTTCGGCCAGACGAATGAGTGTGTCGGTGGAAGGGTATTGTTGGGGACGTCAGGAGAGGAAGAAACGGAGGGCTTTGAGGCCCTGGTCATGGCGGATTGAAGTGTAAAGGGATTGGATAGCCATGGTGAAAATGAGGCGTTGGGGGCCGGGGTAACGGAAGTCTTGGAGGTGGTGGAGGGCATGGGTAGTGTCTCGAACGTATGTGGGGAGTTCCTGGACTAAGGGGGATAGGACAGTGTCAAGGTAGGTAGAAATGAGTTCAGTGGAGCAGGAGCATGCTGAGACAATGGGTCGGCCAGGGTGGTCAGGTTTGTGGATCTTGGGAAGGAGGTAGAACCGGGCAGTGCGGGGTTCCCGGACTATGAGGTTGGAAGCTGTGGGTGGGAGATCTCCTGAGGATGCTGTGTATGCTGTGGCAAATCAAGTGTACACCTAAATGCTTTTTAAATGTTGTGATGGTTCCCGTAGAGTCATAGAGATGTACAGCATGGAAACAGACCCTTTGGTCCAACCCGTC
>NC_057725.1:23371558-23416618 GCF_004010195.1 Chiloscyllium plagiosum | reverse complement strand
GGGAGTGGGGGTGGAGTCATGATCAGGGGTGGTGTTCCCCTCAGGGTTCTGGGGGGCAGGTATGGTGACAGTGGGACCTGCGGGGAGCGGGTCAGCAGAATACAGGTGAGTGGAGTTGGTGGGGGCAGAAGTGGTGGCAAACATGGCAGTGGGGGGGGCAGAAGTCACTGAGTGTGTGACATCAGCGATGATGTGAGGGGCGGAAGTGATGTCACGTGTAGTGCATGAGGAATTGTGAGGGGCAGAAGTGGCAGTGGAAGCGGCCATGACGGGGGTGGAAGTGACATCATCATTCAGCGTCGGGATGGTGGCTGCACGAGCCGCATGGCTAATGGCGTCTGAGCAGTTCCAGAGGCCGGGGGAATCTATTGGAATGGTTTGGGGAGCGCTGGTTATGGAGGTGGGTAGATAAAAGTTTGTTGTACTTACAGTTTTTGATGTTTGAGATGGAGTTGAAATACTGCTTGTTGAGAGTATGAATTCTCCTGAGGATGGAGTACAGAGTGGGTCCTTTGCAATTCTGAGAGAGTGTGGCCCTCAGCTGAGGCAGGGCTGACTGTAGAGAGGTTAGGTGCCAGCACATTGCTGCGAGCGTGGAGTGGAGGATCTTGAAGGAGAACCGTTGCTGGTGTTTTTGAATCGGTTTGCCCTGTTCGGTTCCGAACTTTGCTGGTTTAAAGGTGGTCCGGAGTCCGTGTGGGATGAGTTGGTTATGGAGGCAGACATTGAGGAAGCAAATGTGGCTGTGGTAGCAAGTTTGTTTCAGGACATGGTTGAAGAGCTTCAGGGCAGAGGAAATGACCTGGGAGTTGCAGTGGGAGAGGGACTCCCTGAGATTCTTGTAGAGAAAGGAGGAAAACTTCTTCAAGGCAGGCATCCTTGCAAGAGGATTTGCAGTAGGGTTAAAATCAACTAGGTAAGACATTGTCATTGCTCAAATCCCACTATCATCATCCCTATGCATTACTGTTGACAGAAACTGAACTGGAATAGCCATGTAAAAACTGTTTGCACAAGCAAGTCCCAGGTTAGGAATTCTGCAGCAAGCTGCCCTGCCAACATCTCAAAGCCTTTCCACCATCTACATGTCACAACTCAGAAGTGTTATGGAATATTCCTCAGTTGCCTGAATGAGTGCAGTTCAACAACACTCAAGAAGCTTGAGGGCACGGTGGCACAATGGTTAGCACTGCTGCCTCACAGCGCCAGAAACCTGGGTTCAATTCCCGCCTCAGGCTGGTGGAGATGTTGGCAAACATGTGGAGTTTGCACATTCTCCCCGTGTCTGGGTGGGTTCCCTCTGGGTGCTCCAGTTTCCTCCCACAGTCCAAAAATGTGCAGGTTAGGTGAATTGGCTATGCTAAATTGCCCGTAGTGTTAGGTGGAGGGGTAAATATAGGGGAATGGGTCTGGGTGGGTTTCTCTTCGGAGGGTTGGTGTGGACTTGTTGGGCCTAAGGGCCTGTTTCCACACTGTAAAGTAATCTAATCTAATCTAATCTTCCTTGTTTGTGTTACAATCCCAGTTGATGTTATTCCTGGAAAAGGCAGAGCGCAGACAGAAATCTTGCTTGGCAGATCGTATTTTTATTTTTATTTTTGGTTTTATCGAGATAGTCTCTCAATGAAACAATCACTAAAATTGCAGATTTGATTCTAACAATAAAACAGAAGTTTATTATGCAAAAGTAATTAAAATAAAAATGAAAACTCAATTTGCAAACAATAGACCTTTAAAGACTTAAAAACCCATGATAAAAATACAATCTCATGAATCCCGAAAACATTCCTTTACAGACCCCAAAAGCACCCCTTTATAGTACACACAGCAGAGAGAATTTCTTTCTCTTATCACCTCTATAGTCTTCATGTAATTGTAACTTAACTCCCAATCTGCAGAATCTGATAGCTTGTTCCTGGAGACTTCATACCCCGAGCCTAAACTCTCTCAGCTTCAAGTTAGTCTTTTGGATTTCACTCAAACACTCTGGTCTGAAACTATTATGAAACTTCTTGATCAGGGATTATCCATTGTTTAACAAATCTAAACAACTTGTCAGTTTTGCAGGAGCAACTGCTTTATACATCCATATCAGCTTCAGTTAAGAACTTTTCAAAACATCCCCTAACCAAAACTAAAACTGAAAGTTTTCTCTTCAAAGATAGGTTGTTACTCCCAAGCTTTAAAAAAAATCCAGAAAATTAATGATATTATAATATACATATGTGAAATACCTTAAATTACAATTGGCACAACATCCACAAACGTTTAATCAAGAGTTGTAGGAAAAAGGCAGGAAAGTGGAATTGTGGAATATCAGATCAACCTTGAACTAATTGAATGATGCAGTAGATTCAATAGGATGAATTCCTCACTCTGCTATCATGTCTTTGGCCCTACTTTCAAGGACAACTGGGATTGGGCAATAAATATTGGTCTAGACAGCAACAACCACATCCCATGAATGTATAAGTTTAAACTGTAGTATACTTGAAGTTCCAACAGGCATTGATAATATGCTACTCAAAGATTAATACATAAAATAAAGGCTCTTTGAACTGAGGGTAATATTGCAGCATTGATAGAGGATTGTCCCAATGGACAGGAAGCAAAAGGTAGGGTAAAATATTGCATTTTCAACATGGCAGGCAGGGATTGGTGGAGTGACACAGGGATCCATTCTGGGGTCTCAGCTTTTTCAAATTTTTGTCTTTTATAAAATGACAGTTATATATCTATGTTTGCTGATGATACAAACCTAGGCAGATTGCAAGGTATGAGGAGGACACAGAGAGGCTGCAAAGAAGTATACTCATGTTAAGAGCATGACCATCAAGGATGGAGTAAGATGTGGAGAGGTGTGTCACTATTTATTTTGGATGTATGAATAGAGATACACAATATTTTTAAAAGGGATGAAACTTGTAAATGTTGATATTCAAAGGGATTTGAGGTACTTATAACAAGGAACACAAAAGTTTGTATGCAGCTACAGTGAACAATTAAGAAGGCAACTGGTATTCCAAAGGGATTTGGGTGTAATAATATTTTTTAAAAATTCTTCAATTGTAATGTTTTGGAAAGACTCCACTGAAATACTGTGGGTAATTTTGGTTTCCGTATTTAAACAAGGATGTACTTCCCTTAAGCAAATCAAAAGCTGACAAATCTTCAATTTATATACAGAACCGCCCCTTCTCTTTATTGGGTTTTCTAGGTGTTGGCTTCAAAAGCTGTCCTGGATGTATTTTAAGAATTCCTTCCCATTAAATCTTTCATGGAATAACTGCACCCAACTAACGCTGGAGGAAATTCCCCACTATCATGCCCCTATTATTACTAACTTCATAAAGGCTACATAAAGTAGGAGTGTAAGGTTACATTTTGTTCCTTGCAAAAAAAGCTTAAAACTGAGCTCTTGCTGAAGATTCATGCTGGAAAAACATCACCTTGAACTTACATTTCACATATTTTCTGTTTTGGGCACCTTAAAAGTGAACCTGGAGATAATAGTTTCCAATAATAGTAGCTTGGCTTGTAAGACATTTTTATGATATAGGTTAACAGCTTCAGTAAAGTAGCAGCAAAACAATTAAGAATAATACTTGTGGAAAATGAATAATCATGAACACTATTTTAGAAAACGTAGTTAAACATTACTCAATTGCTCCCATCCTATCTTTATTTCACAGGTTCCTGTTCTAAACGGATTAATTCTGACTCTATTTACATGACTTTTCTTTAACATTTTTCTTCCTCCTTCTCATGGGCTTGTCTTTAACCAAACAACTCCTTGATTGCTGAGACACATTAAGTTTGCTGTCACCACACTTTGAACCAGATGATGAGCAAAATTGTTGAGAGTTGACTTATTGGCTTTTGCTCAGTATCTTTCCCAGGCACCCCAGGTGAAAATGGGACTGTCTGTAACTAAGAGCGCTGATCAAACAGCTTAGGCAAGCAGCCTGTCAAAACACCAACACATCACCTAAGGCCTGCTTATTTCAGGGTTACTACTGTGTAAAATCCATTCAGATCCTTATCTGTTCAATTTGGCCCTATTGTGAATTTTATACCCACCATTAAAAACTTTAAATTTTGCCTGAAAATGTGTTTGATTCACTTCTTGTAAAGCATTCTCAGCCAGTTAGCTGGATTTTAATCTTCAGCTTCCCACTGTTGGCTGAAGGTGTAACCCTGTCTTCCAAAAAATTGATGTCTATCGTCATTAGTTTAGAGTTAATTTTGATTTTTAAACCAGTTTGCTATTTGACCTAAATTAGCTTCCATGTGGACTTTTATAATAAGCATTTCCAAAGTGAGCACAAAAATATAATCCATACAATTTTGCAAAACTCTGAACAGACTAATTGTATAGCTTTAACCTAACAGTATCTAAAGGTATGTCCTTGTGAGCTGAACTGAGCCTGTTTCATTGCGTCTAGGAGAGCCAGATATAAATATTTAAATCAATATTCCCATTAATTTGGAGACATCTCAAATTTCCACTGTTAACAACTGTTTTTGTTTTGAGTTATCTTCTCCTGAGACATTATCCCAAGTTCAGATGCTCATGAAATTCAAATGGAATCTGTGAGCAAAGAAAACAAAACACAAATAAGACTGTGATATCTGGGTTCACACATTAAACTTGTTTAATGCATTTTGCTCTTAATATATTTGTACAAAAGTAACAACTTCCAAATGAGAAATCTACACATCAATGTTGACTATTATGGACAACAAATTCATCAGTAATTCACTCCACTGCAAACAAAATACAAAGTACTAAAGTAAGTTAGTCTGCATAGGAAAAGAGAGTTCCTCTATGACTCCTTTCCTCTGTCAGTTGGCCGCAAAGATTCTATTGCAACTGTCAATGAGAGGCTGTACTATAAACAAGGTAGTTCAGATGATTGGAACTTAAAATAAGGAATGAGGTTTAATGACAGAACATGATTTCTACTCAAATATTAAATGACAATTTTCTAGCTGTATCAACGATCTGAACTATACTTGCCGTAATGGTATGAGTTGCCTTTCCTTCCTTGGCCAGTGAAACTAGAATATACTGCATATCTTAAAAATAAAAGGTATTACATGATTATGATAAGTATGTGTAAATTGAATCGCAATTAATACGCAAGCATGTTCTTGTCCTTGTGAAGTTGTTCCTTGGTCATTTTAGGAAATTTCAGCAATTTTTGAACAAGAGACTTCTATCTTAAATTCTTCTTGGATGTGGAAGAATAACAACTGCTAATAACAGTTAGTCTGACGAGGCCTGGTAACTGAATGGCCTGTAAATGAAACACCTTCCCCACTAGAAGCATAAAAGGTTATATGCTCATTTAAAAAAGGGCAGAAGCTCCACAAGAATTAAATGGCCTTAAAGGTCACCTCCTTGACATGTTCAGCAGTAGATTCATCAGGTACAGTCCTTTTGTTTATCAGCATCCAAGGTCATTATTTTACAGTCTAACAGTTGCAAGTTGGGACCTAGCCTGCTGCTGATGCTGAAGGCACCACCCAATCTATGCAGCTAATTTGAAAATGCCCCAGTCAAGGCTATGAATACATACAGTGTTATCATAGAATTAAGACTTGCCACAACTACAGACATATGAGGCAGAGTAAAACACATTTACATCAGTTTTCTGTAGCTTATTTTTCCTGGAACAGGTTACTGTCCTGAAACAAGAGCTTATAGCTAGAGGACAGCCACTCCATACCAGGCATGGCTAGCTAGGAATCCCACCTGTTCTAAGCACATGCCATAAGTATGTTGGAAGGATTTGCAGGTTGCTAATAAACATCTTTACCCATGTATTAACATTATTTTTGGGACCGTCAGGCAGAATGGCACTTGAACCTGGAACTGCAGAAACATTATTCGCCATGTCACAAGACCTTCAGTGTTGTAATATTCTTAGGGCAAGCAAGCATAAAATAATTTCATTTCCATGTACTTTTCAGTTATACTTGGCACCTTAAAATATTTATATTTTTATAAAATATTTCTCTTTAGGTACCAAAAGGTTATGTTTGGTTAGAAGGTGACAATCTACAAAATTCCACTGATTCCAGGAATTACGGACCTATTCCTTATGCCTTGATTCGTGGTCGAGCATGCTTTAAGGTAAACAATGGCAGCAGTCCAAAATGCACAGTTTACGATATGATATCCAAAAGGTCTACATTTACTTCTTTGAATAAAATTACGTAGGATTTTTCAAGATACACTGATCATAATGATGGAAAAAACATTAAACAAGCAAATAATAAGGAAACAATCATATTAAATGTTCATTTTTATTTTGTAGATTTGGCCACTGCACGAATTTGGTTTCCTGAAAGAAAGCCCTAACAGCACTTCTCCACGATGAATTAAGTAGACGGCAATGATTTATTTCTTAGTCAAACAGATATTTAAATGAAAACCAACTTCAAACGAGATGTTTTCCAATAAGAGACTTTTTAAGCACTGGATAAAGTGGTGGTGATTTTTGACACAATATGCTGTAATCAGAACTGTTTGCAATAATAAAGATAAAGAAATGCTACAAGAAGAGAACAAGGTGCATAAAAAGTGTTGGAGAAGCTGAGGATCAACGATTAACAGGGAAACCGCTTTGGTACTGTATACTTTTATCCCCATATTTGCATGACAAAAGTGAAATCAAGAACAATAGGCAATTGGTAATTTGCCCTACAAAATGTACAGGTAAAATCAACTACAATGCTCTGGCATTGTAGTTCTAAACAAAGACATTAGTGAACCAGTTGGGGCTTTATGACAGTTACAGTTTTATATTCATTTTTGATACAAATACCTTTTTATTTACAGTTTTTTAAAAAAAAAATTGAATTCAAATTTTCAACCCCTTGAGATAGGGCTTAAATTCCTATTTTCTGAGTTACTACCACAGGCCTGTGGCCTACTTATCCAGTAACAGAATGGCGTAATTGTCCCATTTGTAAAAGTTGCATATGCTGCTATTGGCTGAGATTTCAGGAAATCACAGGTGAAAAATGTAATGTTTATATTGAACTTTACTGGTGCTGGAAAATTCCTAAACCTTAATGCCTGACCAGAAAAGTGTATTTTCATTTCACATTCTGCATATTTTGGACAGATTGAGGGATTAGGGTGCCTTCTCCAATTTTCCTATCATTTTTACACTGAATGTTTACCACAATTCAAAATTCCTGCCTTCAGCTTTTTTAAGATTTGATTTCTTCAATTATGAGCCTATTGCTATTTATATTGCAGAACCATATCTATTAAAATATAAACTGCTAAATCCACTTATAATGGAAGCTGAATTCGGCAATAATGCATATCTTGCATGTGTAGATTACTATTGTTCCAAGCTAGATTCACATGTCTGGCTGGAACCTAACTCAGTAAGCAGTAACAAGTCTACAGACACCAGTGCATTGTTGGGTTGAATGAGCTGGCTCATTCTTGCCCCCAAGTAAACCCCAGCAAAATGACTGTGGTAGCAACTGTTCATACCTGCCAGGATTGAGTTTGGCATTGCTAATTTTATTTCATCAACTTGCCTCTGACTATTGTCAGTACAGGAAATCTTGTATTCTAATGCTGTAATCACTCTAATTATATTTTCTCCGATATGATGTGGAAACATCGAGCTATATAAAGGATTTGTATTGCATTATTGTAGGTGTTCACTCATACCACATCTTAAAATGCCTCCATATCACATACGGTGCCAAATTTGCTCAGTTGGATGCCAATGTCTAAATGTTAACTTAAGATACCAAATCGGGTGCTAAAGGACAGCTGACATCAACCAGTTTATCTCATTTATGAATGACTGCACTTGTGATTGTGGGATTTATCTTGTAAAGAATCAGACCAAACTCAATGGGCTAAATGGGCCTCTTTCTGTCTGATTAAACCCCTGTTGGTCAATGTCTTTTGGTGATTGAGCACCTACAGCATTTCAAATTTCTGTATTTTGTTGATTTAGAAACAGAACTGTAGAAATTAGTGTTGAACTTCTCCAATAAAAAATTTATTGTATTCAAAAAGATGTATTTTCTCACTGACAACACTTGGTTGAGGAGTCTTGACTATGACAGAATATATATTACATTTAGTCAGCCTAAATTTCCAAGTCATATTTGAATTATGTTACAATCCTTTTACAGGCTGTTAATGTTTAAAGAGAAATCCAATACCTTACAATTAAGTGATAGAACTATGCCATGAAATTTCACATTTTTTGTAAAATTTATTCATAATCACATTTATTTATAATAACATTGACATAAAGCAAGGATCATTAACTTACAAGTACTTATAAACTGCAATATTATTACATGAATTATACTTCTATTTCCAACAAGCTCATCCCACCTGAGGCTTCCCTTATACATGAGGAGGATCTTAAAGGATAATTTAGCTTTTTTTTAAAGGGAGGAAGTGCTGGGTGTCTTGAAATGCACAAAAGTGGATAAATCCCCAGGACCTGATCAGGTATACCCTAGAACTCTGTGGGAAGCTAGAGAAGTGATTGCTGGGCCTCTTGCTAAGATATTTGTATCATCGATAGTCACAGGTGAGGTGCCGGAAGACTGGAGGTTGGCAAACGTGGTGCCACTGTTTAAGAAGGGTGGTAAGGACAAGGCAGGTAACTATAGACCAGTGAGACTGACGTCAGTGGTGGGCAAGTTGTTGGGAGGGAATCCTGAGGGACAGGATATACATGTATTTGGAAAGGCAAGGACTGATTAGGCATAGTCAACATGGTTTTGTGCGTGGGAAATCATAGTCTCACAAACATGACTGAGTTTTTTGAGGAAGTAACAAAGAGGACTGATGAGGGCAGAGTGGTAGATGTAATCTATATGGACTTCAGGAAGGTGTTTGACAAGGTTCCCCATGGGAGACTGATTAGCAAGGTTAGATCTCACGGAATAGAGGGAGAACTAGCCATTTGGATACAGAACTGGCTCAAAGGTAGAAGACAGAGGGTGGTGGTGGAGAGTTGTTTTTCAGACTGGAGGCCTGTGACCAGTGGAGTGCCACAAGGATCGGTGCTGGGTCCTCTACTTTTTGTCATTTACATAAATGATTTGGATGTGAGCATGAGAGATACAGTTAGTAAGTTTGCAGATGACACAAAAATTGGAGGTGTAGTGGACAGCGAAGAGGGTTACCTCAGATTACAACAAGATCGGGACCAGATGGGCCAATGGGCTGAGAAGTGGCAGATGGAGTTTAATTCAGATAAATGAGAGGTGCTGCATTTTGGGAAAGCAAATCTTAGCAGGACTAATGGTAAGATCCTAGGGAGTATTGCTGAACAAAGAGACCTTGGAGCGCAGATTTATAGCTCCTTGAAAGTGGAGTCGCAGGTAGATAGGATGTGAAGGAGGCGTTTGGTATGCTTTCCTTTATTGGTCAGAGTATTGAGTACAGGATTGGGGAGGTCATGTTGTGGCTGTACAGGACATTGGTTAGGCCACTGTTGGAATATTGCGTGCAATTCTGGTCATCTTCCTATTGGAAAGATGTTGCGAAACTTGAAAGGGTTCAGAAAAGATTTACAAGGATGTTGCCAGAGTTCGAGGATTTGAGCTATAGGGAGAGGCTGAACAGGCTGGGGCTGCTTCCCTGGAGCGTCGGAGGCTGAGGGGTGATCTTATAGAGGTTTACAAAATTATGAGAGGCATGAATAGGGTAAATAGGCAAAGTCTTTTCCCTGGGGTCAGGGAGTCCAGAACCAGAGGGCATAGGTTTAGGGTGAGAGGGGAAAGATATAAAAGAGACCTACGGGACAACGTTTTCACACAGAGGGTGGAATGAGCTGCCAGAGGAAGTAGTGGAGGCTGGCACAATTGCGACATTTAAGAGGCATTTGGATGGGTATATGAATAGGAAAGGTTTGGAGGGATATGAGCCAGGTGCTGGCAGGTGGGACTAGATTGGGTTGGGATATATTGTCGGCAGGGACGGGTTGAAGCGAAGCATCTGTTTCCATGCTGTACATCTCTATGACTCTGACCAATTCAAAAGGTAGGCCTTCGCTCTCTGGAATTCACTTAAATTTTCCTCAGTGTTCCAGCTATTCTCCGTGAGATTTTACGGGAATTCACCCATTAACTTTTAGGCAAAGTGACTGAGGTCAACTGTTTTTGGATGTTATGACTGTAGATGGCTCAGCTCCTTTTTATGGTTGCTCGCAGATACACAACTGCCTTTTCACGCGCACTGAGTTAAACTTTTATGCAAGACATTGAAGCGCACTGAGTTAAACTTTTATGCAATAAGGTTTGGTCAGGACCAGTACAGTTGTATTCCAAGAGCTTCAAGCTAAGCAAATATTTCAGCTTCTTTCTCTGTCACATTTCCCAAACTGAACTCAAGTCCCCACTACTTCCTGTGCTGCAAGTGATACAATTGGCCTACAGTTAAAAGAGATACAAACATTTCTGAAGAAGGGTCACTGGACCCAAAGTGTTAATACTGCTTTCTGTCTGTAGATGCTCCCAGACTTGCTGAGGTTTTTTTCCAGCAAAAGAACATTCTAATCTCCAGAGCCCATCTCCATGACTATGTGGCATGCTTCAGGATATTCTCAAATAGAAATTGAAACTTCATCTTCAACACAAAGCTTTAATTCTGTAATTATTTCAATAATTAATCTGCTCATGGATGCAATTAGCCACTGTCTAGATGTTTCAGGTCCTATCAAGTAACTCCTTTTGTTTGCAAGCTGGTTTCACCCTCTTTTGATCTGGGAACTATCTATATAATTTGAATCTGTTATTGAAGTCGGATGGATTTTCTCACTCCAAGAAGTTAAAATGAAAGATTATTTAATGCTCTACCTCTCAGCTTGCAGTATATGCATTGATTAACTTTTAACTATAATTAGCACCAAGATTGTTTGAATTGAATTCACTTAAGATGCATACCAATTTCTTAAACAGATGTTCCCTTTATCTCACATTGGAATTTAATTCCAAAAACTAAAAGTTATATTCTAAAGCAAATGAATTATGAACTAGATATTTGGAACAAATGCATTTTTCCAAATATAGATGAGAGGCAATCAAGCAATGAGTTTTTAGATTAGATTCCCAACAATGTGGAAACAGGCCTTTCGGCCCAACCAGTCCATACCGACCCTCCGAAGATTAACCACCCAGACCCATTTCCTTCTGACTAATGGACCTAACACTATGGACAATTGAGCATGGCCAATTCACCTGACCTGCACATCTTTGGACTGTGGGAGAAAACCGGAGTACCCGGTGGACGCTAGGAAATTGTTTCCGTTAGGTGAGGAGATTAGGACCCGTGGACAAAGCCTTAGAATTAAAGGGGGTAAATTCAGAACAGAAATGCGGAGACATTTCTTCAGCCAGAGAGTGGTGGGCCTGTGGAATTAATTGCCGCAGAGTGCAGTGGAGGCCAGGACGCTAAATGTCTTCAAGGTAGAGATTGATAAATTCTTGATGTCACAAGGAATTAAGGGCTACGAGGAGAATGTGGGTAAGTGGAGTTGAAATGCCCATCAGCCATGATTGAATGGCGGAGTGGACTCAATAGGCCGAATGGCCTTACTTCCACTCCTGTGTCTTATGGTCTTACCGAGAGGAAACCCATGCAGACACGGGGAGAGTGTGCAAACTCCACACAGACAGTCATCCAAGGTGAGAATTGAACCTGGGACCCTGGTGCTATAAGGCAGCAGTGCTAACCACTGAGCCACCGTGCCATCCCAAATTAATGATTAGGGTTGAAAATGTACATTTGTGTTTTCCAGGAAGTTAGAATAAGAGCAGCAGCAGGATTGGTTTTGAAACTGAGGAGAAAGTGTAGGAGAATTGCCATTTCATGGCAATTTCAATTTTAAAAAGATATCAATGATTCAGTGTCTAGCTTATTAATTTATAAATAGTACTGAAGTGAATAATGTTGCAACATATCTGTTTGTTAGGCATAGTACAAGTGAGATTAAAATCTAAAATGTGAATCTTTTTTAAATTAATGGATAAATGCCAATAAATATCCAGGGAATAACCATACATTCAACACTTCAAACATATTAAAACATATTTTACAATTTAGGTAAACAAGATTATTCATCCTTAATTCACTTCAACAATGTCCATGTTCACAGCTCAGACACTGATCCCAAGCATAGAAAGACTTCTTCTCTGCCTTAAGACATCATCCACTTAATATATTTTCCTACAAAGTCACATTATGTGTGCATGCTTCACTGCTGTAATGTATCATACAAACATAAACTGGTCCCATTATTTATCCTCCAGCTGCTTAAGAAGACGTTAGTCATTCCTAAGCATTTGCAAGAAAAAAAATGAGTGTTGGGAGGATTTTCATTTCAGACTCAGGCTATTTAAAAGTTAGGCCGCCATATTACTAAGACTTGCATTCTAACCTTTTGTTTTAATTCAACTGATGGAGTCATTTAAGTTTCAGCCAGGCAGCTTCATAAATCAGTACTTCATCACAGTCAGCATTTCTAATATTCATTCTGCATGACAGCTGCTAGGCTTCTATGGACGATACATTCGAAAAGAAAACTCAATTGAAAGATATCAACTTCCGTTCAAGATCTCTATGCTGAGAGAGCAAGAGTTGCAACAAAGGAGAAATACGTTTTCTTCCACTTCTTCTTTGGAAAGAACATATTCACCACCGCATCGACAATCATATTTGTAGCACTGTTCAGCTTGGAAAAGAAAAGCATAGTCTGATTAATATTTCTGTGTTGCATAAATCAAACTTTTACAATGTCTGGATCTTATTAAAATATAACGTATCATTACATCTGAGTTCTATTGTTAAAAAAGTGTGCATTTCTGGTGCTTTTAAATTCAATAGAATGTTATTAACTACACACATACTTCGGTATTACATTAAGATAAAACCAGCTGTTCACTAATCTGATACATTGTTCAATATAGAGGAGAGGTTCAAACTCTCAACCTCAATCACCAAGATGATTTGATTTCATCTGTCAAGTGCTCTCTGCTATTACTCCAAGTTGATAGTGGAAATTTCAAACCTGAGTACACCAAACCTCTTGCTTCTTTGACCCGACATAGATAAACTTCAATTTCTCAGGACAAATACACATACATATACTGAGAATGGAAGAAAAACACTTTGGCTAAAATTCTGCTGTTCCAAGTCACATGAATATATCACAATTTTAGGTTCCTACATAGTCTTACACCATTTCATCTAAACAACCACCTCTCGTCTTGCATTTTCTGCTTCCCCAACTTCAGCAGTGTATACCATGGAAACAGACCCTTCAGTCCATGCTGACCAGATATCCCAACCTAATCTGGTCCCATTTGCCAGCACTTGGCCCATATTCCTCTAAACCCTTCCTACTCATATACCCATCCAGATGCCTTTAAATGTTACAATTGTACCAGCCTCCAACACTTCCTCTGGCAGCTCATTCCATACATGCACTATCCTCTGTGTAAAAAAAAGTTGCCCCTTAGGTCCCTTTTAAATGTTTCCCTTCTCATCTTAAACTTATGCCATCTAGTTCTGGACTCTTCCAATCCAGGGAAAAGATCATTCTATTTACCCTATCTATGCTCCCTCACTATATTATAAACCTCTAAGGTTACCCCTCAGCCTCCAATGCTCCACGGAAAACAGCCCCAACCTATTCAGCCTCTCCTTGTAGCTCAAATCCTCCAACCCTGGCAAAGTTTTGTAAATCTTTTCTGAACCCTTTCAAATTTCACAACATCCTTCCGATAGGAGGGAGACCAGAATTGCAGACAACATTCCAAACTTGGCCTAATAAATGTCCTGTTCAGCTGCAACATGACCTCCCACCTCCTATACTCAATACTCTGATCAACACTTTGTTCATTTAACTCTACCCTTTTGTACACTCTCTCTTTCCTACTCATTGGTGTCCAAACTTCAGCCAGACTCTGGTCTCTGGAAATCTCTCCCAAAGCTTTCAACTTTCTCACTTAAAAATGTCTCAAATTCTCTTAGATCAACTTTGCAATATTGCCTCGTCTATTCTCTGCTTTCTTGGTTTGGCTTCCTGCCTTCCCATAGTGCACTTTCTGAAATGCAGCTGGACATCTATTGCATGGATGTTGCACAAGTTAGCTGCACTAAATGTTGTGGTAGCACTAGTAATGATGATGTCTCTATAATTACGGCATGGCCCCATAATTGCAAGTTGCAAGTGGGATCATTATTGGTGCTGTATTGCTGGTGTTATTCTCAGTTTTAATGAGCTATTACATAATTTCAAATTAAAAATACAGTGACCAAACCTAATCCATGTAAAAATATCAAAAATTGCTTCTCAAAACTGTATATTCCCAAGACCAATGATCCAAGGTACCATTGCAAGCGGACATCCCACTATTGGAAGAGAATACTAATAACAAAAAATAGCTGTGTCTTCAACATATTGCTCTGGAAAGTGTTCAAAAAGAAGTAATAATTGGCAAAGAAGCAAATACGTGACAGCCCACACAAAAACAAATTACATAGACTCACCATACATTCCGACCTAACTTTTTCTCTTGCAGCGTTGGGTCATTTCCCAGGCTACAAACTCTTCCTGACAATAAATACTACAGAGCTTGGAATTTATGTTCTGGCATGGTTGAGCTCACGGAGATTCAGGGTGGGTAACCCAAAATGGACTGCTGAGGATTGTGAAACTCTGTGCTTTTGCATTGTGAAAAGTGTTTGAAAAGAAAGATATGAAACTGCCCTCCAGATCTCACCCCCAGCATCCTGACACACTCCTATGTCAGCAGGGAACTTTCAGAGATACAAAGTTAATACCTAAATCCCTTTGTCATTGAGCTTTCTTCCCACCACATGTCCTCACCACTGATTACAAACAATCAAGTGCAGTCGCTTGATTAATATTGCATCACATAATGCCCACGTACAGTTAGTTATTTTTAAGCAGTCCTTGAACTTCCCAAACCATATACTATTGCATAGTTGACTTTATAGTTTTTGTAATTAATGTAGCAGCTATTTTCCATATATCCTGGCATGTACCCAATAATGTGGAAAATTGCCCAGGTATACCCAGGTACACACAAAAAGTAGGACAAATCCAACCCAGCAAATTACCATCCCATCAGTCTACTCTTGATGATCAGTAAAGTGATGGAACATGTCATCAACAGCATTATCAAGCAACACTTGCGCAGCAACAACTTGATCAGTAATCCCCAGTTTGGGGTCCACCAGGGCCATCCGGCTCCTGACTTCATTACAGCCTTGTTTCAAACATGGAGAAAAGAGCTGAATTCCAGAGGTAACATGAGAATGACTGCCTTTGATGCATTCGATCAAGTGTGGCATTAAAGAGACCTAGCAAAAGTGAAATCAATGGATATTGGGAACAAATTCTCCACTGGTTCAAGTCATACCTGGCACATATGAAGATGGTTGTAATTGGAGGTCAACTATCGCAGCTCACGACATCGTTGCAGGTGTTCCTCAGGGACCTAGGCCCAACCACCTTCAGATGCATCATCAATGACCTTCCTCTATCATAAGGTCAGATGTGAAGATGAGCTCCTATGATTGGATGATTTACACCTTCTCAGTTGCTGAAGTCCATAGTTCAACCACAACAAGATCTAGTCAATATCGAGGCTTGTGCAGAGAACTGCTGAGTTACATTCATGCCATACAAATGCCAAGCAATGACCATCTCCAATAAGAGACAATCCAACCCCCACCATTGACATTCAATGTTGTTGCCAACAATGAATTCAGACTATCAAGATCCTGGGAGCTATCACTGATCAGAAACTCAAATGGACTCACCACATTGAGTGGTGGCACAGTGGTTAGCACTGCTGCCTCACAGCGCCAGAGACCTGGGTTCAATTCCCGACTCAGGCGACTGACTGTGTGGAGTTTGCACATTCTCCCCGTGTCTGTGTGGGTTTCCTCCGGTTTCCTCCCACAGTCCAAAGATGTGCAGGTTAGGTGAATTGGTCATGCTAAATTGCCCGTAGTGTTAGGTGAAGGGGTAAATGTAGGGGAATGGGTGGGTTACGCTTCGGCGGGTCGGTGTGGATTTGTTGGGCCGAAGGGCCTGTTTCCACACTGTAAGTAATCTAATCTAATCTAATGTAATCTAATCTAATGTAATCTAATCTATAACATAAACAGTGGCCACAGGAGCAGATCAAAAGCTGGGAATATTGTGGCGAGTATTTCACCTTCTGACTCCCCAAAGCCTGTCCATCATCTTCAAGTCAGATGTGTGATGGAATACTCTCCACTTGCCTGAACAGTTGTGGCTTCAATAACACTAAAGCAGCTTGACACCATTCAGGGAGTGCAACCTACTTGATTGGCTTCACATCCATCTGCATTCACACCCTCCACCGTGGACACTCAGTAGCAGTTTTTACAAGATTCATCTTCCAAGCCCACAACCACTTCATCTAGAAGGCCAATGGCAGCAGATAATGGAAACACTACCACCTGCAAGTCCCCTCCAAGCCATCACCATTGTGACTTAAAATATATATCACCATTCTTTAATTGTCACTGAGTCAAAATCCTGGAATCCCTCACTAAGGACATTGTGGGTCAACCTCCAGCTCATGGATTGCAGCAGTTCAAGCAACACACCACCATCTTCTCAAGGGCAGTTAGAAGGCAATAAATGCTGCCCAATTAGCGATGCCCATGTCCCATAAGTAGTTTTTTTTTTAAATCAAGAAGGCACAAAAGAAATGAAATGAGTAATCAGTTCATTTATTCTTGTTGACATTGGTTGAGTCCAAAAATATGAACCAAGACACAGAAAACTCATTTATTTAGCTTCAAATCTAAAATTTCCACCTGAACCATCAGCATGTCTCATCTGAAGGATGGGAACTCAGACAATGAAACACACCCCCACTACTGCACTCACCTATCAGCCTCAATTGTGCATAAAATCTGCAACTCACAATCCTGACACAGGAGTAATATCCATTGCCACTTATATCAAGAGTTTCAAAACCTTCCTAACCTCAGTTACTTCCAGATACACCAGCACTTCTTCTTACCTGCAACCCAATGCATGTCTTCTAAAGGGACTTGTGCATCAACTGGCCACGTCTGTGACATGGTCACTTCTGAAACATAACAAGAAAGAGCAGTTAATTTCATCAACAGACAGTAATAGTTAATTTTGCAGAAATATGTCACATTTTCAAATAATTAATTTTCCCTTGGTCTTTATTATGTAGAATGTAGAGAACAGAAATGGATCACAGTTCAACTGGGTCTATGCCAGCATTTATGCGGCATGACGCATTTTACTCCCATCAACATCTTCTACTTCTTTGTCCCTCATGTAATTATCCAACTTCTCCTTAGATGCATCTATGCTATTTGTCTCAACTACTGGTAGCACATAACCAATGCGTAACAAAATTTCTCCCGAGCTCCTTATTGAATGTATTAGTCATGATGTGGAGGAGTTGGTGTTGAACTGGGATGGACAAAGTTAAAAATCACACGACATCAGGTTATAATCCAACAGGTTTATTTGGAAGCACCAGCTTTCGGAGCGCCGCGCCTTCATCAGGTAGTTATGGAAAATAAGACGCAGAATTTATAATAAAAGATTACAGTGTCATGCAGCTGAAATGACATATTGAACAAATCTGGATTGTTGTTAAGTCTTTCATCTTTTACAATGTTTCGGTTCATTAATATGTAAATCCCAGAACTTCTTTTCAGTCACATTCTCAAGATAACTTAAGATTTTATAACAAAAGGTGACATCTCAGCTCAGACAATGCATTAAAAGATGTGAGGTTAGAGTCTGGCTGTATCCCAATCTTGAGTCAGACTGATTCTATTTCCAAAGTGGAATTTACAAAATATTATATGTATTGAGTGCCTGCAGATTGTGCATTTCTTGAGCAAAATAGAATGTATCTGCAAATACAAATTCACTCCATAGACTTATGTGTGTGCGTGCGTGCATATGAGGCGGGCGGGGGGGGGGGGGGGGGGAAGAGAGGGAGAGAGAGAGAGAGAGAGAGAGAGAGAGACAGACAGACAGACAGAGAGAGAGACAGACAGACAGAGACAGAGACAGAGAGACACACACACACAGAGAGTGAAAGAGACAGAGAATTTATTAGTGAGCGTCTTATCTTATATGTACAACCCCTAGTTTTGGTCCCTCCCTCCCCCCCACTCCCATGTGGAAATATCTTTCCTATATCTTGCAAACTCATATCTTAATTCCCCTGTCAAGTCAGAACCCCCAACACTACCCCCAGCCTTCCATTTTCTAGGGGGGAAAAGCTAAAACAAAATCACATCTTGTGCCATTACTATAGGACCGATATGTATAATTTGAATCAGCGCAGCAAAGGAGATCTGCTTGCTCCAGACACCTGCTAACAGAGTAATTTACAAAATGCCTTGTAACTTAGGGCAGAACAGATCACAGCTCAAACGAAAATGCAAAACTGGAGCGGAAATAGACCATTCGGCCCATTCAAACCTGCTTGTCATTCAATAAGATCATGACTGATTTGTTTGTCTTTCAAGTTCCTTCTTTACATTTACCCCCTAAATCCTGATTCCCTTGCCTGACAAGAAACTATCTCTGCCTGAAAAAAATTCAATTACCTCACCACCACTGTCTCCCGAGGCAAAGTTCTAAAGTTGGACAATCCCCAGAGAATAAATTCATCGTCATCTGCACTGAAATAGTGACCCATAATTTTTAACAGAGACCTGAGTTCTGGATTCACTGACAAGGGAAACATTCTTTTCATATCCACCTTATCAAGATCATCCAGGATCATCTGTGACCGTGCAATCTTTTTTCAGTACTGCCCTTGGAGTGTTAGGCTAGACCTTACATTTCCGATCTGCAATCGAATGTAAATCAGTTGATTCAGAATTGTGTGTGCTTCCAGTGGATTCTAAATAAGAAAGACAGAGCTTTGGGCAATATTCTGACATAAATGCGTTGATGCCAGGTATTTACTGCCAATGGCAATACAACATGTCTTCCACATCAAATATCATTATTTGACCCAACTTACACAATATCCACTTTGGAATTGATTCTCAATTTTTGTTTCTTAGCATTCCTGTTAAGGACATTAATTATTTTGTTACGTTAAAAACTCTACATAAATACAACTTATTGTTGTATTGGAGTAGAAGCACAAGCTTAGTTAAAATACATAAATAAAAAGAAAGTGAAAGATGTGGATGAAAAGATAATCCGGGAGTCATAATCCGTGAAAACGCAAGGCACAGGCAAATAATAGTGAAACAGAAAAGGCCAGTAGATGTTTTGGTTTCATAGAAAGCAGCAAACATTTATAGAAGACATTGATTGGGCTACAGTGAACAAATTGAGCACAAGTTTGACAGACTAGTGAAAGGACATTAAAACCATTGAAAGTAAACAGCACAAAACTATCAGATTGATGCAAGAGATGGGAAGTTCATGTTCTAATCAGATGCATCACTATTACGACTGAGTAAAGATAACTACAAAGACATGAAGGAGGAGCTAGCCAGGGTTGATTGGAAGGGGATCTTAGCAGGGAAGATGGTGAAGCAGTAATATAGGAACGTGAGAGGATAATTTGGCAGGCACAGCAGAAATTCAACCCAAAGAAGAATAAACATGTTCGGGGAAGACAAGGCAATTGTAGCTGAGAAGGGAAATCAGGAAGAGTATAAAAACCCAAAGAGAAAAGGTACAATGTGGTGAAGATTAGTGGGAAGCCAGAGGATTGGAAAGCCTTTAAAAAACAGCAAAGGATAACTGAAAAAAACAGTAAGTGGGGAGAGATGAAATATAAGAGTAAGCTAGCGAGTAATAAAAAAGAAAATTGCAAGAGTTTTTTTAAGGTATGTAAAAGATAGGAGATAGGCAAGGGAGTGTGCATTGCACTGCTGGAAAATGAGGCTGAAGTAGTAGTAATGGGAAACAAAGAAATGGTGGAGGAACAGAATTTGCTTCAGTTTTCACATTAGAAGACATCAGCAGCATACCAGAACTTCAAGAAAGTTAGGGAGCAGAGGTGAGTGCAGTAGCTATCATGAAGGAGATGGTGCTGGGGAAGCTGAATGGTCTGAATGATGGACCATTGGACTATACCCAGAGTTCTGAGGGAGATAGCTGAGGAAATTTCAGAGCCATTGAATCACTAAAAGTCAAGGAGGGCTGGAAAATTAGTAAGATAACATCCCTTTTTAAAAAGGGAGAGAGGCAGATAGGAAACTATAGACTGGTTAGCCTGTCCACAGTTGTTGGTAAGATTTTAAGAGTCCATTATTAAGAATGAGATTGCAGATTACATGCAAGCACATAATAAAGTAGGGCTTAGTCAGCATTGCTTCAAGAGCGCATAAGGAGTATAGTAAGGGACTAAATATGTAGTCTTGCGGAGCACTCATGTTGACGAATATGGTGGAGGGGTTGTTGCCTATCTTTCTTGAATTTGATTTGTGGGTCAGGGAGTCAGGGATCCAGTTGTGGGGGGGGAGCAGAGTCCAAGATCTCGGAGTTTCGAAATGAGCTTTGATGCTGTTGAAGGCAGAACTAAAGTCAATAAATAGGAATCTGACGTGGATGCCCTTGTTATCCAGACATATGGCCTTGTAACCAGGGATGAGTGTAGGGCCAGGGAGATGCTGTGGACCTATTGTGATGGTAGGTGAAATATAATGGATCAAGGAAATCTGGGAGACTGGAGTTGATGCATCCCACTACTAGCCTCTCAAAGCACTTCATAATGATGGAGGTCAGAGTCACTGAGGTAGTCATTAAGGCATGTTGCCCATTTATAAATCAAATGCTGCTGTTGTAAGAAGGTAGGTCACTTTCAGGAAATGTGCCCCATAGCAACTTACAGCCACAGAAAAACAGAAGATCAAAGACATAGAAAGGTGATACAAGGTAGTAGTCTCTAGTACAAGATAAAATCAAACTTTTTCTAAGGAACCCAAACCAAACATTTTATCATGTTGACATGTGTGTCAATTGGCATCGCATGGATTTCAAGTTAGACACAAGAACAAATGTTATCAATCAGCAAGCTTCAACTGTCAAGACAGTGTTTACAGCCAACAGAAGTTCAACGAGCACTGCACTTAAGGCTAAAAGGTATGCTACAAGCAATTGTCCACCATAGACAAAACCAAATATTAGAAGATGAGAAACAAAAATTGCTGGAGAAACTCAGAAGGTCTGGCATCATCTGTGGAGAGAAAGCAGAGTTAACATTTAAAGTCCAGTGATCCTTCTTCAGCACTGATGATAGGTAAGAAAAGAATTGTATATGCTAAAACGGGGGTGGGAGGGGGCAGGTGTAGAATAAAGGTGTAAGCAATAGGTGGAGGTACAGCCCATAGGAAGAGAAGAGGAGTTAGGCAGACAACGAATGGAGAATAGTAAGCCAGGGAGAAAGAAGAGCTGTCTGTAAAAATAACGCCAAACTTCCAGTTTCCTGCCATTTCAACACACCACCATGTTCCCTGGCCAACATTTCTGTCTGGGGCTTGCTGTAGTACTCCAGTGAGGGTCAGTGCAAGCTGGAAGAACAGCATCTCATTTTCCACTTGTGGACCTTATAGCCTTCAGGAATCAATATTGAGTTCAATAGTTTTAGGGCATAAACAGAGTTTTTGATATCCTTTACCCACCTCATATCACAGGATCTAGCATCAAGGCGGCATGGTAGCTCAATGGTTAGCAGTGCTGCCTCACAACTGCAGGGACCTAGGTTCGATTACAGCCTTGGGTGACTGTGTGTTACATTGCATGCTCTCCCCTGTGTCTGCATGAGTTTCTCCCAGGTGCATGGTTTCCTTCCACAGTCCAAAGATATGCAACTTAGGTGATTGGTCACACTAAGTTACCCTGTAGTTTGGAAGGATGTGTAGGCTAGAGAGTTAGCCATTCTAAGTGTGCAGGGTTATGGGGATAGTGTGGTGGGATGCTGTTTGGAGAGTCAGTGGACTAGAAGGGCTGAATGGCCTCTATCCACATTGTAGGAATTCTGTGGTTACATGAGCTGCTTTCAGCACTACCAATTCATTTACACCTACTTGTGGTCCCAATATCAGATCATTTTTCTCCTTAGCTTTCCATTATCTATCCCTTTCTCTACCTGTCTTTCTCCCCCTCGAAACTCCATCTCCACCTATTGTGTATTCCATCACACCCCACCTTCCAAGTGTTAGCCTGTATACCACTTTTTCTTAGCTTCCATTAGTTCTGAAGAAGGCTCCACTGGACCCAAAATATTGACATTCACATATGCTACCAGACCTGCTGCGTTTCTCCAGCAATTTTTGTTTTCTGTTTCCGAAAAACATTCCCCACAGTGAGTATTTGAATTCATCCCTCATTAGAAAGGCAAGAAATATTACCTTCTAAACATTTCTTAAAAACATACAACCATTCTGTAATCATTTTGTACATATCTAACTTCAGTTACTAGAGTCTCTGCTGGACATCGATGGCTCCCCTGTGAAGATCATCAAGAGCACCAAATTTCTTGGCGTATACCTGGCGGAGAATCTCAGCTGAACCCTCAACACCAGCTCCATAACCAAGAAAGCCCAGCAGCATGTCTACTTTCTCATCTCCCATCTCCCACCCCCCCATCCTCACCACATTCTACAGAGGGTCTTTAGGAGTACCCTGACCTGCTGCATCACTGCCTGATTCGGGAAGTGCACCGTCTTGGTTCATAAGACCCTACAATGGATTGTGAGAACAGCTGAGAAGATCATCGGGGTCTCTCTTCACTCCATTACCGAGATTTAGTTCACACACTGCATCTGAAAGGCTAACAGCATTGTGGAAGACCCCACACACCCCTCACTCAAACTTTCTTCCATCCTGCCATCTGGCAGAAGATACCGGTTTCTCACGGCCAGACTGTGCAACAGTTTCTTCCCCCAAGCCATCAGGCTCCCTAAGACAGTTTAATCAGACACTTTCCCATCTGATATTATTTTGTATTGCTGCTAGGAAAATATTTATTCATCATTCTTCTGTTACACTGTAACTTGCATGTTTTGCACTTCTTAAGTACTTTATGCCATGTACGATTGTGTCGTTTATGCTGTCAATGTAGCACCCTCAGGATTGGAGGAACGCTGTCTTGTTTTTACTGTATCAGTTGTATATGGTAGAAAGAACAAATAAAAATTACTCTACTCTAAATATAGCAAGGTACTACCACCGGTCAAAATTCCTGAAGGAAGGTCTAGAGCCACATGTATGACAATGACTTAATTACCACTAACCTCTAGTGACACACAAATGACGTAGCCTGAGGTATTGTACGCAATGTTGCCATAAACCTAGCATTAAAGTGTGAAAGTCAAGATTCCTTCACTAGTTTAAGAGGGTAAATATAGAATTTAAAAATAAACGGTTGTTTTCTTTTCATTCACACTTAATGCCATATTCAAATCCTCCCAAATAATGACAATATGGGAGGTCTTCTATCAGCCTATCACGCCTGCATTTTTAACAAAAAGTTATCAAATTAATCCCACTTCTCTGCAATTCTCCATAGCCATGAAAATGTTTCTGTTTCACGTATTTATTCAGTTTGCTTTTGAAAGTTACAATTGTAATTGCCTCCCTCACCTCTTCACACAGCACTTTTTTGATCACCATAATTCCCTTTGGAAAAAATTGTCAACCCATCAACCTCCTGGTTTTTTCTTTGCTAATTGCATTCAACAACAGTTATAGAAGGCGAATAAAACTTTTATTATCAAAACTATTCAAGCATTTTGGTCAAATCGATAGGAACTTTGAGAAAAAAAAGCAGGAATTAATTGAAATTTTACAAGATTTTAATACAACTAATAATTTAGTAAAGAAACTTGTGAAATTCCTGCATAAGCCATTTATCTTAGACTTAAAAATCACACAACAGCAGGTTATAATCAACAGGTTTAATTGGAAGCACTAGCTTTTGGAGCACTGCTCCTTCATCAAGTGGTTGTCCTGATGAAGGAGCAGCACTCCAAAAGCTAGTGCTTTCAAATAAATCTGTTGGACTATAATCTGGTGTTGTGTGATTTTTAACTTTGAACATCTCAGTCCAACACCAGCACCTCCAAATCATATCTTAGACTTAACAGTGAAGGAGGTGGAGTTTAAGTAAGTCAGCCATATTATTTCATTTCCAATGGCTGGCTCTTTTCAGTATCATTTTTCTGGTTTTCATTTCCTTCATCAATATAATAGATTCGGATTTCATGATCTCTTGTATATGGCAATCTCATTGTTCATTTTGTACAATTTTTTTTAGAAATTGGACTAATCAATTCAGTCTCAAATTCAAAATTGGCTCCTCTGGTTCTGCACTGCCCGAAGAGATACAAATCAAATGCCAGAGTTTTGCTGCCAATGTGTAGGCTGCCATTGAAATTATTTGAGCAGAATAGCTAACTAACTGTCCCTGCACTACCCCAAGTTCAGAAGAGTGCTCTTGTGGGTGACCCTATGTGGGTCAGCAACATGTGAAGCCATGGTAGCATGATGTCATTCATTTCTAGTGGCTGATGTGACTTCCATCCAAGTCGTCACCAAAGTCCTCTATTGCAGGACTCATCTGTGACATTTAATTAAAGCACAATACTGTGGATGCTGAAAATCTGAAATAAAAACAGAAAATACTGGGGAAACTCAACACGTCTGTTGGCCTCTGTAATGGGAGGAGAAAGCCTTTCCTGAAGAAGGGCTTATGCCCGAAACGTCGATTCTCCTGTTCCCTGGATGCTGCCTGACCTGCTGCGCTTTTCCAGCAACACATTTTCAGCTCTGTAATGGGAGAACAAGTTGACTTTTTGGCTCCAAAGAAGTCACACCTTACTTGAAATATTAACTCTGCTTCTCTCTCCACAGATACTGTCAGACCTTCTTAGCTTCTCCAGCTTTCTGTTTTAATTTCATTTGTGATCTTGCCATGTGGTGAGCTGGTGCAAGAATCAGCTTTTGCAACCAAGCCAGGGACAGTGACTCATACTTGGTGACTTACTAACTGTAGATCTCAACTCTGAATCAGCTCTTAGAGTACATTAGGTGTCAGCATCTGAACTGGTGGTTCTGTGTCATTGCAAATCTAATGGTAGGACCTCCTTATTACTGATGCCATTTCACTACTTCCTTTAGGGTTGTCGCTGGCAGGGATCATTTCCTGGGTATCTTAAAGCCGGAAATAAAATTATGTGTGGGAGGGTGGATTAGTGGAAGGTGGAGTTGGGTGGAAATCCACCTTTTTGATTAATTATCCAATTCTTTTCTCCACACATTTTGACAGTCCATTACAAATTATAATCACACTGCATTTCTTTTGCAAATCATAAACTGATATTTTCTGGCTCTTGATCCTTCAGGCACTGAAAATAGTCCCTCTTTTCATGATTCTTCTCTCAAACTTCCCTTCCTAAACAAAAGCCACAGCTTCTTCAATCTATCCACAAAACTGAAGTCGAGAATTTCAAAGTGTAGTGATTGGAATGAAGTCAGTCAGGTGGACCTCATAGAATAAGAGTTCCCTAATTTGGACTGTTAACCTGCTCAGGGAGTCCTGGCTGACGGATATAAACTAGAGATTCAGGAGCAAGCTCTGAGGTGGTTGGGTTAATGTCATGTACTATGCACGTGTAAATAAAGGATGACTTGGTGAATGGATACCAGTTATTTCACAAATATTTCCTGTAAATATGTTATGCAATGCCTGTAAAGCTTTCATATTCTTCCTGAAGTGTAGTTCCCCAATTTAGACAATATGCCAGTTGTGACTTTTTTTTTAAAGAAAGGTACATTTCTTTCTTTAACTGAGCCTTCGCTTCCACAAACTCTCAATTTACTGAACCTACCATCTCAAGTAATTCTTGCCTTACTAGATTGTGGTGGATTTGTCAGTGATTGAGTTCATAGCTCACTCCAAAGACTGGGAGCATATCATTCAGGCTTATGCTCACAGTGCAGAACTGAGATTGTGGTACATTGTGTGACTTGTTTAACTGACATTTTCTCTGACCCGCAGTTGTCTGTAAATGATCTCATTATAATCTCCTTGCTTTTGTACTCTGTGCCTTTATTTACATAGAAAACATATAGGATCTTAGCCCAACAATGTTGTGAAACTGCACTGCCACCTTCAATAGTTTGTACACATATATCCAAGGCCTTTGCTCCTTCACCCCTTTAGAGGTGTGCCCTTTACTTCACATTGCCTCTCATCATTCTTCATGACATTTCATCACTCTTTTCTGCATTAAATTTCTTCAGTCCATTTCAGCAGCTCAGACTATATACTCTTGAAGTCAGTCTTTATTAAGTAAATGAGGTAAGTAAATCTTCACACAGGCTGGTCTCAAATTGCAGCACTTGTGCCCAGAAAATGGTGGGAACGGACTTTTTGCCAAATGAGCAAAGCTTAAATGTAAGTATTTAATATAAACAGTGCCTTTTACAAACAATATCCTGAAGTAAATTAATACTTTTGTAGTGTTGTAGATAACATGGCAGCCAGTTTGTATATAGTAAATTCTAACATATAGCAACTTGATAGTGATTGTTTCATCTGTTTCAGTGATGTTGGTTTTGGGATGATAATATTCTTTAAAATTGTGCTGTGGGATCTTTGATGCCAAGCAAGGGGCCCAGAAAGAACCTCAATTTAAATATATCACACATAACACTGTATTGCACTTCCAACAATGTACCATGCTCTCAAAACTGCACTGGCAGCATAAGCCTGAATGATATGTTCCAGTCTTTGGATTGAGCTGTGAACTCAATCTCTGACTAATTCACCACAATTTTAGGCAGCTAAGAATTAGTAGATGATAGGTTCAGTAAATGGAGAGTTCGTGGATATGAATGCTCAGTTAAGATCATTTCACTGTACCTCAATATTTCAAATGAATAATTTGAGAAATGATAGACTGGACCTCCTTAGTATTTTGATAACTGATTTGACATGCCTCAAACTCTTTTGGTGCACCTGAATTGATTTACTAAACTTACTGTACTTCAACAGTGAGAAAATCACCACTCTGATTACAGCCATAAAATTATTAGATTAGATTCCTTAAAATGTGGAAACAGGCCCTTCAACCCAACGAGTCCACACCAACCCTCCGAAGAGTAAACCACCGTGACCCATCTCCCTCTGACTAATGCACCTAACACTATGGCTGTGCTAAATTGCCCAATTCACCTGACCTGCACATCTTTGGATTGTGGGAGGAAACCAAAGCACTCGGAGGAAACCCACGCAGACATGGGGAGAATGTGCAAACTCCACACAGACGCCTTGGGCTGGAATCGAACCTGGGACCGTGATGCTGTGAGGCTGCAGTGCTAACCACTGAGTCACCGTGCCGCCCACTATTGTTCTTCTGAAGCACACTCCTAACTTTTCTCTCTGCATGACAGCCTATTAGATGAAACAATTCTGCATAATGAAATTTGAACATGGTGAAATGAAATAGATAAAATGCCAAGAAAACTGAACAGTGGAAATTGTATACTGAATCAGAAAATGCTGAAATTACACGGCAGGTCAAAAGAGAAAAATAAGTTTTGATGTTTCATCAGAACTAGTTAGGGGTTTCTTGGAGTGCTGAGACATGGATGCTGGCAGTTGCTGAGTAAAGGAGTCTTAATCTCTTTGAAAATATTTATTTTTGGTTTATATTTAACATTTAATAAAATTTGTTTTAATTCTAAATTTCCAGGCTTTAAGCGAGGTTTTACAAACACGCCACTGGAAGGTTAAGGAAATTAAAGAAAGCAGCTGAAACTATTTTTTCTGCATCTCGGCCCAACTATCTCTTTTGTTTCAGCAACATATAAAGCTTAGTCCCACAATGTGACTCAGCACTTGAGTGTGGCTTTGAATAGTGTTGGGGGTTTGGCATTTAGGGTAGTTAGAGTTGTAGTCATAGAGTTATACAGCACAGAAACAGATCCTTCAGTCCAACCAGTCCATGCTGAAAATAATCCCAACCTAAACAAGTTCCACCTACCTGCTCCTGGCCCACATCCCTTCAAACATTTCCTTATCATATATCCATCTAAATGACTTTTAAACATTGTAATTGTACTGCATCCATCACTTCCTCAGGAAGCTCATTCCACATTCAAACCACCCTCTGTGCAAACAATTTGCTTCATGTTTTTTTTAAATCTCTCTCCTCTCACCTTAAAATGTGACCCCTTGACTTGAAATTCTCCATCCTAGGGAAAAGACAACTCCCATCAACTCCATCTATACTTCTCACTAATTTATCAGGTCACATCTCAACTTCCTACGCTCTAGTAAAATAAATCCCAACCTATTCAGCCTTCCTTTATAACTCAAACCTTCCATACCCGGAAACATCCTGGTAAATCTCATCTGAACCCTCTCCAACCTTCTTATAACTGGGTGACTAGAACCAGACACAGCATTCTCGAAGAGGCCTCACCAATGTCCTGTACGACCTCAAGATAACATTCCAGCTCCTATACTCAAAGGACTGAGGAATGAAGGCAAATGTTCCAAATGCCTTTTTAACCATCCTGTATATATGCGATGCAAACTTTAGAGAACTATGTACCTCACCCGAGGTCCCTTTGTTCTACAACACTACCCAAGGCCCTAACATTAACTGTTTAAGCTCTACTCTTGTTTGTTGTACAAAAAATGCAATACCTCGCATTAATCCAGATTGAACTGTCATTTTTCAGCTCGTTGACACATTTGATCAAGTTCCCTTTATAATCTTAGAAAACCTTCTACATTGTCTACTATACCATGAGTTTGGGTGTCATCTGCAAACTTACTAACCATGCCTTCTTCACTCTCATCCAAATCATTTATGAATGACAAACAAAAGAGGACCTTGAACCAATCCCTGTGGAACACCAGTGGTCACAGGCCTCCAGTCCGAAAAGTAACCCTCCACCATTACTCCGTCTCCTGCCATTAAGCCAATTATGTATGTAATTGGCAAGCTCACTCTCAATCCCATGTGGCCTAAATTTACTAATTAGTCTATCATGCTGAACCTTGTCAAAGGCTTTACTAAAATTCAAATGAACAACGTCAACTTCTCTGCAATCATCAACTTTTTTGGTAACTTGCTTAAAAACTCAATCAAGTTTATAAGATACAATTTTCCTCGCACAAAACCATATTGACGATCTCTAATCAATTTTTGCCTCTCTAAATGTCCAGAAATCCTATCTTTTATAATCACCTCCAACAATTTACCCACAACTGAAGTCAGACTCTCAAGTCTATAGTTCCCCAGTTTCTGCTTACAACCTTTCTTAAAGAAAGACACATTAGCCAACCACCAGTCATTAGGTACCTCACCTTACCTTCCCATAACATTCTGGGATCCATTAGATCAGGTCCCGGATATTTATCCAACTTTATATTCTCTAAGACCTTCCGACCTTCCTCTTAGGTAATGTTAACTGTTTTAAAAACAGTGAGATGAGGAGGGAAGAATAAGGTTCTTTGTGCTTTTTCTAACTTGCTCATCCTCCAAAAATTAGTTCTTCCTCTCCTACAGGGCAAGAACCTAACAGTTTGGCAAACATCTAATAAGTGATTATGGTCTATTCTGTTCCTACATTTGTAAAAAGAGTATAGGATACCAGCAGTAAAGTTAATAAAATGTTTAAAGAAAAACAAACAATTGAATAATTCAGTAGTGAATTGAAACACATTAAGAATGGCAGGATGGGTGAGGTGTCACGACTACAATATATCAGGAAATCTGGGTCCCAATGTTAATATGGGCGAAGCAAAAATGTCTGTGGTAAGGTCTTGTAAGAGAGAACAGCTCTGCTTTGGAATATATGAGTTGGATTTCAATTAGCAAATACTGAGACACACCAGGGTGGGGGACTGCTATTTCCATACTTTGGATGATGAGGCAGTCTTCTGATTTGGTAAGTGATCAGTGATAGAAAGTATCGATCACAAGTGAGGCAGGAAAACAGATGCAGAGGGTATGAGTGCAGGAATCTCAGCCTTTGCAATTTTTGAACAGTTCTGAGGTTCTTTCAGGTGTCAGGGCTGCAGGGTGGATGGCACTGTGTTAGTGGAAGCCTTTCAAGTGGGGAAAGTAAAAAAGAATATAGCGGTAGTAAAGCACAGTATAATGAGGAGGACTGACACCAGTTGCTGCAGCAAACCATAAGACTATATTAAAAATGTTGGTCTTAGCTTTGAATATACTTAAACAATTAAATAATTCCGCAGATCCACTAGCTTCCAAGAAATTCCTCCACATCTCAGTCTTAAATTGCCAACCCCTTATTCTGAAATTATGCCCTCTGATACTAAATTCTCTCATGAGGGGAAACCTTTCCACATCTACCTTGTCAAGTCCCCTAAAAATCATGTATGTTTCAATAAGGTTGCTCTCATTCTTCTGAACTCCAGTGAGTACCTGCCCAACCTCCTCAACTCTTCTCGTAAGACAGCCCATCAGAACTGGGATCAGCCTAGTAAACCTTCACTGAGTTTCCTCCAATGCCATTATATCTTTCCTTATATAAGGACCCAAAACTGTTCACAATACTCAGTGGTTTGACTAGTCTCTTGTATAGTTTTAAAAAGACATCCCTACTTTTATATTTCATTCACTTTGAAATAAAGGCTAACATCCTATTTACACAGAACATAGAACAGTACAGCACAGAACAGGCCCTTCAGCCCATGTTGTTGTGCCGACCACTGATCCTCATGTAAGGTAAACCTAATGTACGAACCCTCAAATTTCTGTGACCATATGCATGTCCAGCATTCTCTTAAATATCCCCAATGACCTCGCTTCCACAACTGCTGCTGGCAACGCATTCCATGCCCTCACTACTCTCTGCGTAAAGAACCCGCCTCTGACATCCCCTCTATACTTTCCGCCAAACAGCTTAAAACTATGACCCCCTCATGTTAACAATTTCTGCCCTGGGAAAAAGTCTCTGGCTATCAACTCTATCTATGCCTCTCATTATTTTGTACACCTCAATTAGGTCCCTTCTCTTCCTTCTTTTTTCCAATGAATAAAGTCCGAGCTCAGTCAACCCCTCTTCGTAAGATAAGCCCTCCATTCCAGGCAGCATCCTGGTAAACCTCCTCTGAACCCTCTCCAAAGCATCCACATCTTTCCTATAATAGGGCGACCAGAACCGGACGCAGTATTCCAAGTGCGGTCGAACCAAAGTTTTATAGAGCTGCAACAAGATATCACAGCTCTTAAACACAATCCCCCTGCTAATGAAAGCCAAAACACCATATGCTTTCTTAACAACCCTGTCCACTTGGGTGGCAATTTTAAGGGATCTATGTACCTGCACATCAAGATCCCGCTGTTCCTCCATACTGCCAAGAATCCTGTCTTTAATCCTGGACTCAACTTTCAAGTTCGACCTTCCAAAATGCATCACTTCACATTTATCCAGGTTGAACTCCATCTGCCACCTCTCAGCCCATCTCTGCATCCTGTCAATGTCACGCTGCAGCCTACAACAGTCCTCTATACTGTCAATGACACCTTCAACCTTTGTGTCGCCTGCAAACTTGCTAACCCATTCTTCAAAATCGTCATCCAAGTCATTAATAAAAATTACAAAGAGTAGAGGCCCAAGAAAAGAGCCCTGTGGAACACCACTCACCACTGACTTCCAGGCAGAATATTTTCCTACTACTACCACTCGCTGTCTTCTGTCGACCATCCAATTCTGTATCCAGACAGCTAAATTTCCCTGTATCCCATTCCTCCTGATCTTCTGAACGAGCCTACCATGGGGAACCTTACCAAATGCCTTACTGAAGTCCATATACACCACCGCTCGGCCCTCATCAACTTGTCTACATCCTCAAAGAACTCGATAAGATTTGTGAGGCATGACCTGCCCCTCACAAAGCCTTCCCTATTATCTACTGAACTTAGTATATTAGCTTTTCGTGATTTATGCACAGGACTCTTAAACCCTTCTGTGTTGTAGCTTTCTGTAGTCTTTCTCTACTTAAATAATATTTAGCTCTTCTATTCATCCTCACATTTTCCCCATATTATATTCTCTCTGACAAATTTTTGCCCACTTGTTTAATCTGTATTCTTTTGTAAATTTTGTGTGTCATCCTCACCACTTGCTTTCCCACTATGTTTGTGTCATCTGCAAACTTGGCTACAGTACATTCGCTTTTCTCAACCAAGACAGAATATATTCTAAGTAATCATGGCCCCAGCACTGATCCTGTGGCATTCCACTCATTACAGGTTGTTCTCCTGAAAATGCTGCTGTTGTTCCAAATGTCTTCTGTTTGTTAGCCAATTTTCTTTCCATCCTAATATACCGCCTCCAAATGTGTTAGGACCAATGTTCTAACAATCTAGGTAAGGAAGTAGAAAGGGCTTTAAAATAAATTGTGGACAAAAGGATAAATCTGGAAAGGTGTGCAAAGAGTGTAAACAAGGAAAGAAAGAAAGCTTTTAATATGGGAAACAGTAAACAGACCATGGTAGAAATGGATAAAAGTGTACATATTTAAAAGTAACTCAACAGATAAGGCTAAAGATTACAACAATTTTAGAAGACACAGGATACATTCCAACAAGAAATAAAAATTTCAAGTGGAAGAGCCATCAATCATGGTTAACTAAAATAGTTAAAGATAGTATCAAACTTAAAAGAAAAAGCATATAATTGCACAGACGGGTGATAGGACAGAAGATTGGAGAATATAATAATCAGCAAGGACTAAAAGTTTAATAAGGAGGAAACAATTAGAGCATGAGAGAAAGCTAACTAGAAATAACAGATATTACGAGTTTCTATGGATAGCTTAAAAAAATGAAAATAGAGAACAAAATCAAGACTGAGCCAATATAGTGAGTCTGGAAAACTAATAATAAAAAGTATATAGCAGATGAACTGAACAGGTATTTTTCATCTACCTTCACTGCAGAGAATACAAGTAACTTCCCAGAAATAGCTGTATATCAGGAAATTGGAGAAAGAGGAACTAAAGAAAATTTCAATCACCCAGTGAAGCAGTACTGAGCAAATTGTTGGAGCTGCATGCTGTTAAATCACTGGGTCCTGATGGACTCTATTCAAAAGTCTCTTTTTAAAAAAGCATCAAGTAAGATAGTTGACATATTGATTCTAATTTTCCAAATTTCCTTCGGCTCAGGGAAAGTTCCATTAGACTGGAAAATGGCAAACATAACGCTGTATTCAAAAACGTAGGAAGACAGAAAGCAGGGATTTAAAGGTGAGTTAACTTAACATCTGTCATACGGAAGATGTTTGCAGACAGAATTAAAGACAAAGGGTGGTGAGTGTCTGGAATGGACTGCCAGAGATAGTGGCGGAGACAAGTACGATTTTGTCATTAAAGAAACTTTTGACAGGTATATAGGGTGGGATAGGAAATGAGGGATATGTATTAAATGCAAGCAAATGGGCATGGATTCATTGTCAAAATTGGGTGGCATGGATAAGCTGGACCAAAGTGCCTGTTTCCATGCTGTAAACATCCAAGACTCTATGCTATAGTTGGGCTCATGGGGCTACAAATGGAAGGATTACCAGGAACCTCCCAAAAATGCCTCCATTCTTCTGACTACAATGTAGAGTGCTCTTAGGAGGGAAGGACCAAGCAAAACCATGTTCCAACACATATTATTGCTTTCCCCTGTCCCCATTATTACTGTGGAAAGCTTCTTTTCCACCTTAATTCTCATCCAGGAGCTAAGTGACATTTTCAAAATTATGAAATGGATTACTTGGGTACGCCTGCATAAGTTATTTCCACTTCCAGGCATGTCCATTACAAGAAGCCTAAAGTATAAAATAGTTATGAATAAATCAAATAGAAAATTCAGGGGAAAGTTCCTCAAATGGGTAAGAGTTTGTGATATTTGTTACAACATGGAGAAGTAAAAGCCAATGTCATGCTTGCTGTTTTCCCACTTAAGTGAACTTCTAAGGGTGGAAAAAATAGAAGGGTACAAAAATAGGGAGGGAGGAGACTTGTACAGAACACATACACTGGCATAGACCTGTTGGTCTGTCTATCCAGATTACATTTTATGTAATATAAACTTCTAATTAATTACCGTAACATCACTGAGTATCATGAGTGCATGCAAATTGAATAAGGACAAAAACAAGTATTTTGAAGAATGGTGTCACTGACTTAGTTTTAGTCTCCAATGATTTTGACTTATGGCAGCAATCATGTGAATAGTTTGGAGCGAGTTACAGGACTAATTTAAGCTGGGAGTTCAGATGACATTATAAACAATAGAATCAAAAGGCAAGCCGTTTATAAATGTCAAGTTATTCCCTTGATTGTATCATAGGCTTATAACTCACTACCTGACAATCTGTTATGGTATAACATCATCTTGGACTATGGGAATATTTCCCCTCTCTCAGCAGCATAAGTGATGGCTGATCCTGCACATCATGTCCTTAATGTGCAATGACATTCAGACAAGAATATTAATCCCTTGTCATATCATCACTGTATTATTTATTTGGCAGCTGGTTACCAGAATCTAGTGTTTTTAATATAAGTAAACGGTACATAATTTGATAAAACGGATAGAGGATGTTACATTTATTTCCACTTAGTTCACAGCAGTGATTAAAAAAGATTCTAAATTACAGTCTTTTGCATTGTTTATATCCTACGTAACATAATAAAACATTAAGGAGGCAGCAGTAGTCTTAAATCCTGCAAATGATTTTCTCCCTCTAATTGAAATGTGCTCTTATTGTAGATGTATCTGAAGGTGTGGGTGGTTGTATTTCCAAGCCGCACCTCCTCCTTCACATAAAGCTTACAAACAGCACACACTCCATTAATTAACTCCTTTGACTAGTGTTCATCTACTGCTACCTGACAAATTATACCCAGATGTTATTGGAGTAAGAACAAGCACAGATCAAAGTTGCTGAGGGAGATGTGTTTGATCTGTCACAAGTACCAAGTCTGTTGATGGAAGCAAATTATTTCCCTTTAGATTAATCCTAAGCAAAGGGCCACTAGGGGAGAAACTGACAGTGAAAGCTTCCAGCCAATCAACAGGCTTTACAAGCAAAGTCCCACAGGACCTTGGGAAACAGCAGTGTAGCCATGACAATCTGCTGCTGTACATCATTTATTAACCCAATGCTTGCTGTCTGCCACTTTAAAGTTGGATCAAGTGGAAAAGGTATCATTGATTTGCTGAATATAAGAGATTGACTTAAGTATTTAACTTAGAGGCAATATTTGACATGATGACAGAGGTTCTTAATTTCTTTTCACTGCCAAATGAAAATGAGGTACCACAAGAACATGCATTAATAAAGAAAGACAAGAGAGTTTGGATAATTGAGATATAGATAATTTGAAACAATCACAATGTTCCTAAAATTTAAAAAATATTTATAGCCTTAAAAACAGACTGTTCTCAAAAATAAATAAAATGCTCTTATACCCTTTATGCTTCAGACAGCTGGAGACTTGGCATTGGATGCCATTATATAGTGTCTTCAACACTGAATCAGGGATGTCAGACTCTTAGCTTGGTTAAAAAACAGAAAATAGAAAAATTGTTTCGATCATACAATTTCTACAGTATTTTGCACATCTGGCAGGCCATTTGTACTCATGCTGCCTGACCTGGGGTGAGATGTGCAAAAATGCAATGCTCTTTGTTAGCATCGCCAGGAAAATGTTTTGCATTGAAGAGGCACAAAAATGTTGGGGGTCAAAAATCACATTTTTAATCCTCACCAAAACTTTAGATTAGCTCCTTCACATTTTTTTTTCTACTCAGTTGGGCTAAGCAGTGGCTGTACACTAAGGTTCTGTGAAACACTTTCATCCATTAGGTTTATGGAGATCCAAGAGCCATGCTTGAGAAATGTTAGATGCCCCACATTCCACACTAATAGTTCTACCCTTCAGGATGGAATGGAGGCTAAGCTGCCCAGATGAAACTGGAGATCGATGCTGGGACTAAAACTCCAATCTCCTAAGCACCATTCCTTCCATTACCTTCAAATACAATCCTCTTCCTAAATGAAAAAAAATCCTCATTATAAATCTCTGGTTTGTGGAGCCTAAGTGGAGCAATGACAGCTAAATAGGGAATTGACTTCGAGCTACACACAAGTGGCACATCTAGTGATCCACTTTCCTTATTTGAACCCATGATAAATGCAAATGGCAATGAGATGAGGAGTTCTCAGAAGAAAATGAAAAGTCATGAAAACATAACGAGGACGGCAGATGGTACAGTATGGAGACGGATCTAATGTTACAGTTTTGTGAGAAGGTGTTTGTGACACAGTTGTAAAGTGGAGACCATGAAGGTTGAATCCAGGAGTTTGGCGAAGGAAAGTAAGATTGCAGATTATACTTTGTGGAACTCAGTTGAGTGGGAATTGCTGTTTGATGACAACTGATGGTAAAATCTATGAAGGAAAGCAACTGGAATTCTATCAGAGGAAGATCAGGCCTTTGAAGAACTTCACATTAGAAACTGGAACCATTCATGCTGACAGCACTTCCTGAGATCTAGCTTTGTCATAGCTACTATTTATTATGAAGTATATATGGACTGTGTTTTGCCAGTGAATCCTGTATAATTTTATTGAAAATTGGAATTGTTTGGTAAATTTGGTTTCTTTTGATTTGTTGATCTCCACAGGGATCATAAAATCTCAAAACATTTACTTAAATTTCAAAAGGTTGCACACACAATAGCCTCTTCTATCCTGTGACATTCAACATTTTTTAAATAAAGCATAAACACAATTTGTCCAGATAATTAAAATAAGCTTTTCAATACCCAACATTCTTGTACATCTTTAACGCAAATTATTTTGCTAGAAATGCTAACAAAAAGTATTGCATTTGTACCCATATTACTCCAGGTCAGGCAGCATACAGCACACCCACCAGACATACAAAATACCTTGGTCTCCATAGTTTGTTACAAAGGGTGAGTTGCCAGATTGCTTTCCAAGGTAGAATCTGTTGCTATCAATCAATCCATGATTATTGCTCTTTGTATCCATTGGAACTTCACTCTGTTCCTAACAAGTACTGTTCATAAACTTTAGTCCATTTATTTTATAAAAGTCTTTCATAATTTCAAAGCCCTATAACAAGTCACCTCTCAAACTGCAAGTTCAGATGTGGAATATAAATAATTTCTCATATGAAGAAAATCAAGGATCATTCTTGAAATGGTTATTTTTAAATTTTTAACTACTGAACAAATCCCGATGTGAAATGAAGCTGCCAGCATTGCTGGATCACACTAATATAGTGGAGAGGGAAAGAAGTGCAATTGTCACATAATAGTGAAGGGTGATGCTATTTTTATAAAGAAACCATTAATTAGCTGTAATCTTTGCAAAATTGACCTACTTGTGACTGCCCCCTGTTATGATGTGATGGTTCAAAAAGTAATTTACCAAGAAAATCCTTGTCACATATACACAGAATACAGTGAGGTACTGAAACTGTTTCCTAACCACAGGGAGCGCCATTTTCAGAAGATAATATCATATCGCTGAACAGTATTCTCAGCAACAGGGACCCAATTGACTGGATATAGCACAATATCAAAGATAAAAGCCACAATTAAAAACCTATAAAATAATTCATTCTTCAACTTTCAATGTTCTTTAATGTTACCAGTGTAGGCTAAATATATGACAACTGCATACAGTTTCAATTTGCACCAATGCTAAAGGAGCCTCTGCTAGGTTCATTCAGCAACCTGACTGTCTCCAGAAGTACACTGCAACCTCAGCATTAGTCACAGTGTCTGTGTCAATGCAGCCTTAAAAGACTCTGTTGTTTAACAGCACATTTTTGTTTAAAAATAACCATGTCGACTATAAATATGGAGTTCTAATGATACACAAAGATGAGAAACAGATAATTAGATATTACAATTCTGATATTAAAATGTCTGACCGCTCCAGTCTTTCAGTTTTATTTTTAACAAGTTGCAGGTTTCAATAATCTGACTACATATGATCAATTTTCAGTTGCGGAGACAAAAGCCTCACTAAACATTTGAAAATGCAATCTAGACTGATAGTTCTATACTCTGCTGAGGGGGTACTGGACCTTTGGAGGTGCCAGCCTTCATGCAAAAAAATTTAACTGAGAAAGCTCCATTTGCCCTTTCAACAGAACTTAAAATAAAAGAATGGGAGTTCTGCTGGATTCCAGGGCAACATATCTTTAAATAAATACTTCTAAAAACAGACTTTCTGGATATTACACCCTGATATTTGAGTTACCTTGCAGGCCTGCCATATTTCACTATTTTGCCATATTACAACAGCGATTACTCTTCAAAAATATTTAACTGACTGCTAAACATTTTGGGATATTCTGGGTGGGTTTATGAGATTTGACATAAATACATGATTTTTTAATCCAAATTAAGTCTTCTAAAATTACAGTAGGATGTGCTCTAATTAAAGTTATGGAGGGATTCTGTGTATGTCGTAAGGATGTAGCAGAGGGTATTCTAAACTTATCGAACCAAAAGGCAAGTTGCATTTATGAATAACCTGGTGGAGAAACATTTCTGATGAAGGACTGTTTGTGTACCATGTTCCCACTTGACAGGAGTACAGGTTCTAGAAAACTAATTTGCCTGCTCATTGTGCCAGTAATTAGTGGACTGAATCAATGCCTGTATAATCTGTGTGAACTAGTATTCACAATCTCTTCTGGAAATCTTTCGAGATTAGATCATTGTTGCTTTTCAATTGGTTTTAATTTACGTTTTACAAATGGTGGAATGGTGGAGTAGGTGTCAGATTTTCCTTCTTTGGATTTTTGTCTACTGGAGTAAAAGGGCAGCCTTCAGAGATGTTGTGAAAAATTAATGTCAACTTAACTTATTTTTACAGAATGATTTTGACCATTTATTCCAATGAACCAATTTATTCTAAACAGGTCAACAACTCATTTGAAACAATTAGAATATGATCGGAACCCAAGGAGTATGCAATTATATTTTATCTCATTAGCTTTAATTGGGCTATTTATACTTAAACAGGTTCAGTGAATATTTGTCTCAATGTGAAGTATTTACTCACTTTAAATTGTATGCCAATATACACTATTTACAAATTATCCTTGCCATAAACGTAAAATAATTTCCGCTAAGTGTCCGTGCTGCAGCATTACATAATGGTTGTCATTGCACTGAGATGTGCAGCATTGAGGTGAAGGAGCATGCTGTAAGTGGACTGCAGATATGCCATGAGGGATCTTAGAAGTTGGCACATATTCGATTAAAATATCCATAAACATGCAGCAAGTTCTTCCTAACATTGCTGAACACTGAGTCATAGAAACATGAAGCATGAAAACAAATGCTTCGGTCCAACCCGTCCATGCCGACCAGATATCCCAACCCAATCTAGTCCCATATGACAGCACCCTGGCCCATATCCCTCTAAAACTTCCTATTCATAAGCCCATCCAGATGCCTTTTAAATGCTGCAATTGTACCAGCCTCCACCACTTCCTCCAGCAGCTCATTCCATACTCTGCATGAAAAACTTGCCCCTTAGGTCTCTTTTATATCTTTTTCCTCTCACCTTAAACCTATGCCCTCTAGTTCTGGAATCCCCCACGTCTATTTATCCTATCCATGCCTCTCATGATTTTATAAACTTCTATAAGGTCACCCCTCAACTTCTGAAGCTCCAGGGAAAACAACCCCAGCCTATTCAGCTTCTCCCTATAGCTCAACTCCTCCAACCCTGGCAACATCCTTGTAAAGCTTTTCTGAACCCTTTCAAATTTCACAACATCCTTCCAATAGTAAGGAGACCAGAATTGCACACAATATTCCAAAAGTGGCCTAACCAACGTCCTGTACACCTGCAACATGACCTCCCAACTTCTATACTCAATGCTCTGATCAACAAAGGAAAGCATACCAAACATCATCTTCACTATCCTATCTACCTGCGACTCCACTTTCAAGGAACTATGAACCTGCACTCCAAGATCTCTTTGGTCAGCAACACTCCCGAGGAACTTACCATTAAGTTTATAAAGCCTGCTCTGATTTTATTTTCCAAAGTGCAGCACCTCACATTTATCTAAATGAAACTCCATCTGCCACTCTTCAGCCCACTGGCCCACCTGATCAAGATCCTGTTGTAATCTGAGGTAACCTTCGCTGTCCACCACACCTCTAGTCGGCCCAGCACCAATCCTTGTGGCGCACCACTGGTCACAGGCCTCCAGTCTGAAAAACAACCCTCCATCACCACCGTCCGTCTTTTATCTTTGAGCCAGTTCTATATCCAAATGGCTAGTTCTCCCTGTATTCTAGGAGATCTAACCTTGCTTACCAGTCTCCCATGAGGAAACTTGTCAAACACCTCACTGAAGTCCACATAGATCGCGTCCACTACTCTGCCCTTATCAATCCTCTTTGTTGCTTCTTCAAAAAACTCAATCAAGTTCATGAAAAATGTTTTTCCCACGCACAGAACCATGCTGACTATCCCATATCAGTCCTTGCCTTTCCAAATACATGCAAATCCTGTCCCTCAAGATTCCCTCCAACAACTTGCCCATCAATGTCAGGCTCACCAGTCTTTTGTTCCCTGGCTTTTCCTTACCACCTTTCTCAAATAGTGGTACCACATTAGCCAACTTCCAGTCTTCCGGCATCTCACCTGTGACTATCAATGATACAAATATCTCAGCAAGGGGCCCAGCAATCACTTCCCTACCTTCTGACAGAGTTCTTGGTCATGGGGATTTAGGTTCTGATCAGGTCCTGGGGATTTACCCACTTTTATCCATTTCAAGACATCCAGCACCACCTCCTCTGTAATATGGACATTTTTGAAGATGTCACCATGTATTTTCCCACATTCGAAATCTTCCATGTCCTTCTCCACAATAAACATTGATGCAAATTACTCATTTAGTATCACCCTCATCTCCTGCGGCTCCACATATGGGCTTCCTTGCTGAGGTCTGAGAGGCCCTATTCTCTCCCTCGTTACCCTATTGTCCTTGTCCTTAACATATTTATAAAATCCCTTTGGATTTTCCAAAGCTATCTCATGTCCCCTCTTCGCCCTTCTGGCTTCCCTCTTTATTCCTACTACCTTTATACTCTAAGGTTTAATTTGATCTCTCCTGTCTACACCTGAATACGCTTCCTTCTTAACTAAAACCTCAAATTTTCCAGTCATCCAGCTTTCCCTACACCTACCAGCCTTTCCTTTCACTCTAACTGTCTATGGACTCATGTTATCTCATTCCTGAAGGCTTCCCATTTTCCAGCCATCAGCTTTTGAAAGTTCTTGCCTAACACCGTCAAAATTAGCCTTGCTCTGATTTAGAACTTCAACTGTTAGATCCGGTCTATTCTTTTCCATCACTACTTTAAAACTAATAGAATTGGCTCCAAAGTGCTCCCCCACTGACACCTTAGTCACCTGCTTTGCCTTGTTTCCCAAGAGTAGGTCAAGTTTCCACCTTCTCTAATAGGTACATCCACAAACTGAATCAGAAAATATTCTTGTATACACTGAACAAATTACACTCCATTTAAACCCTTAACACTATGGCAGTCCCAGTCTATGTTTGGAAAGTTAAAATCCCATAGACTGAAGGGTCTGTTTCCATGCTGTACATCTCTATGACTCTATAACCACCCCCTATTATTCTCACAGATAATTGAAATCTCCTTACAAATTTGTTTCTCAATTTCCCGCTGACTATTAGGGTGTCTATAAAACAATCCCAATAAGATGATCATCCCTTTCTTATTTCTCAGTTCCATCCAAATAACTTCTCTGGATGTATATCCATGAATGTCCTCCCTCAGTACAGCTAGAATGCTCTCCCTTATCAAAAACACCACGCCCCCTCCTCTCTTGTCTCCCTTTGCATCATTCCTGTACCATTTGTATCCTGGAACATTAAACTGCTAGTCCTGTCCATCCCTGTGCCATGTTTCTGTAATTGCTATGATATCCCAGTCCTATTTTCCTAACCATGCCCTACATTCATCTGCCTTCCCTGTTGGATCTCTTTATTTGAAGTAAATGCAGTTTAATTTATCAGTCCTATCTTGTTCTCTGCTTTGTTCTTGCCTGCCCCGACTGTTTGACTCGCTTCTTTTCCCAACTGTACCAGTCTCAGATTGATCTCTTTCCTCACTAAGGAGAGAGGAGAGATTAACTCATGGTAAAGCCATCAAATGCCTACAGGAGGAAGTTCTCCCTTGCTAGAGATAGTCATTGCCTATAATGCATGTGGCACAAAAGTCAAATGCCATTTGTCAACCCAAGACTGAGTGTTGTCTAGGTATAACTTAATTAGGCACAGACTGCTTCAATAACTGAGTTGTTTATGACACTGAACTATGCTATCATCAGGGAACAAGCTCACTACTGATCTTGTGATCACGTCATTGATAAAGCTGGTGAATATGAAGGATCCTGGAGACAGATCCATGTGGAACACCTATAGTTTCTGCAGGAGGTGAATGTCTAAAATGGCTAGGTGAAAATTCAATTAAGAAATTGTTGATTCTAAGCTGGAAGACTTGGAGGATGGTGACCATGCTATCTGTTGTAAACATCCTGAGCAAGATGCTAAGAGATCATGCACCACAGTCACATACGATGCTGTTCGTGAATTTGAATAGTATTACTTAAAAATGCAGGATGTGGTGTAGCACTAAAGATGAACATGAATTTAGGATACAACACACAATCAAGGGCTTGGAAGAGAAAAAGGATGGGTGGAGACAAAATTAGTTTAAAAGCAAAGAAGTGGAGAAAGAAGTAATTACAGTAATTTTTAAAAGGGAAAAAATACCCTGGAGATGAGGGAATTATTTACAAAATCAAATGGCATGGTGATCAGTTGGGGGGAATTTAGGTAGTTAGCAGATTAGTGGGATTGGGGCCAAGGAAGGAGAAAATGGAGAGGGCATAAGTCAGATGGGAGAGAAACTGAACACATATTTATGGTAAATGTTATGACATTAGATGAAACTTTAGAAGAATTTCCATAATTGAAGTTTCAGGTAGAAAATGTCAAACAGTAATATTTGAGCAGAAAATTTTTAAAATGCAAAATTGTAATTAAAAACTGACAAAGACTAAGACATACACTATAAAGTAAGAATTTCTAAATTTTTATGCTGCAAAGCATTTAACTGTATACATTGGAGCTTTACAGATCAAGGATAAACTTTATGTGAAGGTCTCCATTAATTCTGCATCACTCAAGATGGCATAGAAATCTAAGGAAGATTTTTCAAAACTGAACTTTAATAAAAGTTCAGTTGTGGGCGGCATGGTGGCACAATGGTTAGCACTGTTGCCTCACAGCGCCAGAGACCTGGGTTCAATTCCCGCCTCAGGCGACTGACTGTGCGGAGTTTGCACATTCTCCCAGTGTCTGCGTGGGTTTCCTCCGGGTGCTCCGGTTTCCTCCCACAATCCAAAAATGTGCAGATTAGCCGAATTGGCCATGCTAAATTGCCCGTAGTGTTAGGTGAAGGGGTAAATGTAGGGGAATGGGTCTGGGTGGGTTACGCTTCGGCGGGTCGGTGTGGACTTGTTGGGCCGAAGGGCCTGTTTCCACACTGTAAGTAATCTAATCTAATCTAATATAAAAAATATGCAAGCTGGTGACCTGTTACCAAGATAAAATCATTCCTTTTCATAAGTGACACTAAGCCAACAGAGTGACCACATCAATTCTATTCAACATGATTTATCTTTAAACCCTCGATGATTAATCTTTGCCATAGTGCCAAAGTGGAAAGACATGACTTTGCTATTCTTTTGAAATTTGCCAAAACCATGGGCTGAACTTTACCAAAAATTAGCTAAGCATCAATTTCAGTGAATTTGATGGAAGATTTCATTTCGTGAGCTCTAGTTAATTACCTCTACAATTTGTCGTATTACGTACACACTACACCTCTACGGCACCCTTCTCATACTTTCAAGCACTCACCAACAGTGCAAGTACTTGTCACTGCTGTGACCTCTCAGGATTCTCAGTGCTAACAGCATATGTTAAACCCAGTTTTGTACCAGGTTAGGTGCTGCCAAACAGAAGCTGCACACCACAGTTCACATAGTGGGGGGGTGAATGAAAAATTAATGATTTGGAGGGCACTTGGACCAGGTGATACTTAATTGCTAATACAAGCTCCCACTTGTAAATGAATTCCTATCTTACATCATCACCTGACTGATTGACTGCCATTATAACTGCAACGACAAGAATCAAGCCACATAGAATATTCATACGCAAATGGCCATACCATCTTATAGCCCTGTCCCTGTACTCATTCGCCAATGCGCTAATGCCCAGTATTGTAAGGCCATCTTTTCATTGTCAAATATGAGCACATCACATGCTGGAAAACCTTCAAATGACTGAAACTGTTAACAATCCATCTCCGTAATTACACTGGCACCACTCCCCACCGCTTCCTCCGCTACATTGATGACTGCATTGGCGCCAACTCATGCTCCCGCGAGGAGGTTGAGAAATTCATCAACTTCACCAACACATTCCACCCTGACCTTAAATTTACCTGGACCATCTCTGACACCTCCCTCCCCTTTCTGGACCTCTCCATCTCCATTAATGACGACCGACTTGACATTGACATTTTTTTACAAACCCGACTCCCACAGCTACCTGGATTACACCTCTTCCCACCCTACCTCTTGCAAAAATGCCATCCCGTATTCCCAATTCCTCCGCCTCTGCTGTATCTGCTCCCAGGAGGACCAGTTCCACCATACAACGCACCAGATGGCCTCCTTCTTTAGAGACCGCAATTTCCCTTCCCACGTGGTTAAAGATGCCCTCCAACGCATCTCATCTATATCCCGCACCTCCGCCCTCAGACCCCACCCCTCCAACCGTAACAAGGACAGA
>NC_057725.1:23344767-23370910 GCF_004010195.1 Chiloscyllium plagiosum | reverse complement strand
TCTCCACGCTTCAGGCTCTCTGCCTTTATTCCTGATGAAGGGCTTTTGCCCGAAACGTCAGTTTTGCTGCTCCTTGGATGCTGCCTGAACTGCTGTGCTCTTCCAGCACCATTAATCCAAAATCTGGTTTCCAGCATCTGCAGTCATTGTTTTTACCCCCTCAATTTAAAGCTATGTCCCCTCATGCTAGTCATCATCTTCAACAAGGTTCTGCATGGTAGACTAATTAGTAAGGTTAGATCTCATGAGATTCAGGGACAGCTAGCCAATTGGATATAAAATTGGTTTGATGGTAGGAGACAAAGGCTGGTAGTAGAGGGTCATTGTCCATTCTGGAGGCCTTTAAGCTGCGATATGGTACAAAGAACAGGGCTGGATGCACTGCTGTTCACCACTTATATAAGCGATTTGGATGAGAATATAGGAGGCATGGTTAGAATGGCACCAAAATTGGCAGTATAGCTGTCAGTGAAGAAGGTCATCTAAGACCTAAATGGATCCTGATCAACCAGTGGGCCAAGGAATGGCAGATCCAGTTTAATTTAGAGAAATGAGAGTTATTATGTTTTGGTAAGATAAATCAGGGTAGGACTTATATATTTAAGGTAGTGTCCTGGGGAATGTTATCAAACAGAGAGAGACTTAAGGATACAGGTACGTAGTTTCTTGAAAGTAGCATCACAGGTAGACAGGGTTGGAAAGATGGCATTTGGCACACTTGCCTTCTTCAGTCAGAGCACGGAGTACAGGAATTGGGCCTTCATTTTACAGCTGTACAAGATATTGGTAAGGCCACATTTGAAGTACTGTGTATAATTCTGGTCACCCTGCTATTGAAAGGATGTAATTAAACTGGAAAGGGTGCAAAAATAAGTTTCATGAATGCTACTTAGATGGGAGGGTTTGAGTTACAAGGAGAGGCTGAATAGATTAGATTAGATTACTTACAATGTGGAAACAGGCCCTTCGGCCCAACAAGTCCACACCGCCCCGCCGAAGCGCAACCCACCCATACCCCTACATTTACCCCTTACCTAACACTACGGGCAATTTAGCATGGCCAATTCACCTGACCTGCACATCTTTGGACTGTGGGAGGAAACCGGAGCACCCGGAGGAAACCCTTGCAGACACGGGGAGAACGTGCAAACTCCACACAGTCAGTCGCCTGAGGCGGGTATTGAACCCGGGTCTCTGGCGCTGTGAGGCAGCAGTGCTAACCACTGTGCCACCGTGCCGCCCACGGCACGAATAGGCTGGGACTTTTTTCTCTGGAGTGTAGAAAGCTGAGGGGTGACCTTTTTGAGGTTATAAAATCATGAGGAGCATAGATAAGGTGAATCGTCAAGTTCTTTTCTGCAGGGTAGGGGCATCCAAAACTAGAGGGTATAGGTTTAAGATGAGAGGGGCAAGATTTAAAAGGGACCTGAAGGATAGCCTTTTCTCACAGAAGGTGGTGCGTGTATGGAATGAATTGGCACAGTGAGTGGTAGAGGCGGGTACAATTACATTTAAAAGACATTTGGTCAGGTACATGGATAGGAAAGATTGAGGGAGATATGGGCCAAATGCAAGCAAATGGATTTAGTTCTGTTTGAGGGACAAAAGTGGAGCCAAAGGCTCTGTTTTCATTCTGCACAAGTCTATGACTCTAAATCGTATCTGTCTTGTTCAGTCGAAAGCTGCATCATTTTGTCATTACTGAAGCTGATGTTTCTTCTGTTCAATATACTCATCCTCCTCCTCGGAAGATGGTGTCCAATATCCATCACAACCTTCTTTGCCTGCTCCAGTTGTGGTGAACACAACATGTGAGGATTATGTAGCAAACTCCATCTGGTCTATACAGCAAGCTACTACTACTACCACTACTACTATCCCATCTCTCCAATACACTTCTCCACCTTGAAACCAAAACTGATCCAAGCATCAGAACCTCACTTCAATAGGTCTATTGACTGTTACACAATTCCTGTCATAGAAGAATAGGCTGCACTGTATCTGTGCTTGGATCTGTGTAACGCAGTCATTCGGAGAAAGTGAGGACCGCAGATGGTGGAGATCAGAGTCGAAAAGTGTTGCACTGGAAAAGCAGAGGTGGTCAGGCAGCATCCAAGGAGCAGGAGAATCGACGTTTTGGCATAAGCCCTTCATCAGAAAAGTGGGGTGGGGGAAGGAGGCCGAGAGATAAATTGAGGGGGTTACATGTGGGGATGGGGGAAAGGTAGCTGGGAAGGCAATAGGTAGATACAGGTGGGGTGTCATCGTGCTGGGTCGGAGCCGAGGGTGGAGCAGATAGGTGGGAAGGAAGATAGACAGACAGGTGGGATAGTTGGAGGGTTGGATCTGGGATGAGATAGGGGGAGAGGAGATGAGAAAACTGGTGGAAGATGAGGCGTTCTTCCTCCAGGTGGCAGGTGGTTAGGATTTGGCGGTGGAGGCAGCCCAGGACTTGCATGTCCTTGGCAGAGTGGGAGGGGGAGTTGGTGGTTGGCAACAGGGCGGTGGAGTTATCTGGGTGTGTCCACCCCAGAGATGTTCTCTGAAATGTTCTGAGAGTTGGCTTCCTGTCTCCTTAGTGTAGAGGAAACCAGAGAGCAACGGACACAGTAAATGAGGTGTTTGGATGTGTAGGAAAATCTCTGCCACGTGGAAGGTTCCTTGGGGGCCTTGGATGGAAATGGGGGTGGTGTGGGTACAGGTTTTACACCTCTTGCAGTGACAATGGAAGGTGCCGGGACAGGAGGGTGGGTTGGTGGAGGAAGTTGTGAAGGGAATGGTCCCTGCAGAATGCTGATAGGGGTGGGGAGGGAAACACTTTCCACCCAGACCTCAAGTTCATCTGGACCATTTCGGACAACTCCCTCCCCTTCCTGGACCTCTCCGTCTCCATTTCTGGCGACTGATTCAACGTGGACAGTTACTTCAAACCCACCAACTCCCACAGCTACCTGGACACGCCTCCTCCCACTCTCCCTCCTGTAAAAACGCCATCCCTTACTCCCAATTCCTTCGCTGTACCTGCTCCAAGAAGGAGCAATTCCACTCCAGAACATCGCAGATTGCCTCCTACTTCAAGGACCACAACTTCTCTTTCCACGTGGTCAACAACGCCCTCCAATGCACCTCCTCCACTTCTCGCACCTCCACGCTTGAACTCCACCTGTCTAACCACAACAAGGTTAGAACACCCCAGTCCTCATCTTTCACCCCACCAATCTCCAAATACAGCAGATCACCCTCCGTCATTTGCACCATATACAGTCAGACCCCACCACCAGAGATATATTTCCATCCTCATCCCTATCAGCATTCCGCAGAGACCATTGCCTCTGCAGCTCCCTTATTAGGTCTATGCTCCCCACCAAACCACCCTCCACTCCTGGCACCCAGCTACTTTCCCCCAGGCCCACAGCTCCCCCCATTTATCTCTCAGCCCCCTTCCCCCACCCCATATTCCTGGTGAAGGGCTTATGCCCAAAACATGATTCTCCTGCTCCTCGGATGTTACCTGACCTGCTGCGCTTTTCCAGTGCCACAGTTTTCAACTCTAATGTAGTAATTAGCCATGGTTAGAGAAGATAGCCCTAGACGCCGAGTATCCATTTTTGTATGGCATCCAGGCCATGAAACGAAACAAGAACATGAGAGTTCTCATTGATGGCAGCTTCCAGAATACCTGATGCAGACTTCCTGGGTGTGAAACCAATGATCACAGATACTTGTACACTAATGGAATGAAACCCCTTTACAATGATGTCCTCAGTCATATTAAGACATGGTGCACTCAATGCAATGTCTGTACAGTCTACAGCACCCTACCCCTGGGGGAAGCCAGTTTTGTTGGCAATGCTTACAGCCCAGATCGAAGCACTGACCTTGTCATGATGAAACCATATGGCACAGTACGATCTGGCAAGAAGTGCATCAACAACAGTATTGATATACTTGTGGGTTGCGAACTGAAATTCCACACAGGACCCAGCAGATCCTCGGAAGCAGCCAGTTACATAACCTGAGCATAGTTATCACTTTGATGGCCACTGAGATAGAACTGCTTCAGATTGCAGATTTTGCTCCAGCAGTTGGCAGAGCTCTGTGACCATGTCTTGGGATATCCTCATTGTCTGATGGCAATGCATCTCATTTATCTGGAGGAAATGGTATGAAAGATGATAGATTCTGGGTTTCTCATATATCTTCCGATTTGAAGGGACCTTCTGCTATAACTTCTTCACGTGGAACATGCTCAACAGCTGCTGGTGTTTGTTGCTGGTCCTGGATTTGCTGGCCTATCTGTTCCCCTCCCAATTCTTTGCATCTTCATAGAACTGCAGCAACAGCAACGATAACTTTAGTGAACAGAAAAATAAAAAAACAGAGCAAGTTCTTAATAATGTGAATAGTCAGCACTCGCATCATACGCAAAAGATGGTTTAGCATAGTCCTTGATACAGTAGGACATGCAGGACTCCAACAAGGAGGGCCATGGAATGCCAAATGGACTTCTGACCAAAGGAACCATATTTTGAAATTTGCAGTACAAGCCATGTTGCACAATTACAGTTGGAGATCATAAGAGTGTTCAGAATATTGAAACTTTGTTTCCACAACCTCCTCACACCTACTCCAAGAAAGGCAGTATTTTATGGACGTTTGTGAACTGTAAATATTTGCCAACAAAGAAAATCAACTTCATGCCCTCTCAAAGTCTATCTTGGATTGTCTTTGTGAAATGTGGCCTGCAGGTGATTGCTTGAAGAACGGTTGAGATTATTTCTGCTTTACATATATGATTATGATCAATTTTGATATGGTCACGATGGTTTATGACCAGGATTTACATTCCACAGAGTCAGATACTACATGCATTTTACACACAAGGAACTAGATATCTTCAACATGTATTGTGTAAGTGCCCGAGTACTGCAATTGTCCCTTGCCTCATGTTGCTCACAAGTAGAGCCGCATGCTCATACAGAAAAAAAACTTACTCCATTCACTCAGGGTGTGGTTGTAGCCATTTTCCACTACCATTGCGCACTCCTGATTTGGATGAGGGTGGTAGGTAATGCAGTTTGCCCTTGGTAATGTGAGTTGCAGGTTCAGCCTGGTAATCAAGTGGTCCCCTGCACCTCCAGATTCCTTTTCCTCACACACCCTGTCAAACACCATCAGTACTGTGCTTCCACACATTCCCACCAACTCTTTCATTTGTGCCTTCACCTTCCAAATGACATACAAGATCCAGTCCTACAGCTTAGACACACCGGCCATTGTACTATATCGTAACCTGTTAAAGCCAGATTGATTAGGACCAGTGGCTCTTGCTTCAAAGCTAACTCATGTCTCCAATGCACTACTGTCCCTCACATGTATGTTTAGTTCTTCCATCACAATTATTCTCCCCTCTGCATCCCAGCACATTGCCTTCAATCTGCACAAATGACCTTTTTGCCTTGGAGTGTCGAAGGCTGAGTGGTGATCTTGTAGAGGTTTATAAAATCATGAGGGGCATGGGTAAGATGGACAGCCAAGATCATTTTCCTATGGTGGGGGTGCAGGGGGAGAATAAAACTAAAAGGAGAAAGATTTAAAAAGGACCGGAGAGGTAACTTTTTCATGCAAAGAGTAGTGTGTGGATGAAATGAGCTGCAAAAGAAGTGGTGGAGGCAGGTACAATTACAATACTTAAAAGGCAACTGCATGAGTATATGAATAGCAAGAAATATGGGCCAAATGCTGGCAAATAGGATTAGGTGGATTGTGATGTCCAGTTGATGCAGATGAGTTGGACTGAAGGGTCGATTTCTGTGCTGTATGAGTCTATGACTTCTCCAACTTCCCTACTGCACCAGTGATCCCAGATAATGCCCCTTGGGCAGACCCACAGGATTGACTGTGGTTCATTCCCTGACCGACGGGGAAGGACAGCCCCGACTAATGAGTGACAGATCTCTATCCGATCTCTGTACAACTCCTCAGTTGACTTATCAAAAAACCCCAGAGGGGTTGAACCTGACCTGCAGGACTGGCTGTGGGTTTTAAATAAGGGATTTATCTGTAGCCATGGTGATTTATTTCCTTAAGACAGCCTGCATGTATGCAAGTATGTGTGTGTGTGTGTGTCTTTGTGTATGTGAGTGCAAGCGCGCGTGTGTGTGTGCATACACGTGTGTGAGCACGAGCGAGAGAGAAAAAAATTTGGGAGGCGAATGAGAATTTATTTAGCTCGTGAGGTTCTTACAAGAAAACAAAGTAAAAATTCTGCATTAAGTTTTTAGTTAGAAGGTCATGAGGGTTTTTATTTTGATCAGGGAAATGACTATTTCATGGATTAAACAGGTTATGGTCTCACTTTGTCATTTAGCAGATGTCTTGACTGAAGCTCGGTGTATAAAACAATTGCTCCTGAGAAAGGAAGATAGTTTAGGACTGTTAAGAATTAACTCAGTGTAAAAAGTTTTGTTTAAAAGTTCCAGACCAGAAGCTGGGGTTGATTAAAATCCTTTGGGGTTATGTAAAGCTGAGAAGTTCTAAGCTCAGTTATATAATAAATCAAGGAAGTGGACATCACAATCAGGCACCAAAGCCATCGCTAAGTCAAATCCTATGGGGGACAGAGATGGGATTTCTCTGTGGTTTTTAAGTACTGCAATGGGATGCTGTTAAGGGTTCATGAGTTTGCATTTTTGCCATGTATTTCAAAATCTTTAACGTGGTATTTGTAAAGACTTTTTTTTCTTTTTTACCTTCATTTCTTTTGCACAGTTTGTTTTAATTATTAAGACCAAATATGCACATTGATGTTAGTGTTTCAATGTAAAGCCACCTCATTAAAATCAAACATAGAGCAAAATACGATCCATCAAGCCAGATCTGAGTTTGGGATATTGCTTGTGCAGTAATAACATCAGCTGGGATTAAAGCAATATAAATCATTACTTTATTTGTACTATTGTTTTCGCTTTACACATTTATGTAACTCACCCCTAGAAATGTCCTTAAGGCTGTGAAACACTTTGGCTATTTGGATCAGTTTAATCAAATGAAGGTTAAAATCCAAAATAAAACTTGCTTTCTTTACTGAATTATTCTTAAAGCTGTCCAAATAAAGTTAGGACTAAACAACTACATTCTCATGCAACAGCTGATAAAAACTGTTGAGAGTCCAGAAATAGCCAAAAAGGACAAGCCTCTGTGAACTCCTGTCCTGCTGGCTTTGATCTGACAAAGAGGGCGGAGCGATTGTGCAGCTCCATTGTCTCAACTGTCAGATCAGAGAAAATACTGTAAGACTCATCATTAAGGTTTATGGGGCTGCAATTGAACAGGATTAAAAATAAAATCTATTGAGATCCTTTTAGACAGAGAATAACATTAAATAACTGTTAGAGACTTGGCTCAATAATACTTTATTCTGGATCAGTGGTGCTGGAAGAGCACAGCAATTCAGGCAGCATCCGAGGAGCTTCGAAATCGACGTTTCGGGCAAAAGCCTTTCATCAGGAATAAAGGCAGAGAGCCTGAAGCGTGGAGAGATAAGCTAGAGGAGGGTGGGGGTGGGGATAGAGTAGCATAGAGTACAATAGGTCAGTGGGGGAGGAGATGAAGGTGATAGGTCAGGGAGGAGAGGGTGGAGTGGATAGGTGGAAAAGGAGCTCCCGCCTCAGGTGACTGACTGTGTGGAGTTTGCACATTCTCCCCGTGTCTGCGTGGGTTTCCTCCAGGTGCTCCGGTTTCCTCCCACAGTCCAAAAATGTGCAGGTTAGGTGAATTGGCCATGCTAAGTTGCCCATAGTGTTAGGTGCAGGAATAAATGTAGGGGAATGGGTCTGGGTGGGTTGCGCTTCGGCCGGTCGGTGTGGACTTGTTGGGCCGAAGGGCCTGTTTTCACGCTGCAAGTAATCTAATCTAAAAAACAAGAAAAGATATACAAGAATGTTGCCAAGGTTGGAGGATTTGAGCTATAGGGAGAGGCTGAATAGGCTAGGGCTGTTTTCCCTGGAGCATCGGAGGCTGAGGGGTGAATTATAGAGGTTTACAAAATTATGAGGGGCATGGATAGGGTAAATAGGCAAAGTCTTTTCCCTGGGGTCGGGGAGTCCAGAACTAGAGGGCATAGATTTAGGGTGAGAGGGGAAAGATATAGAAGAGACCTACAGGGCAACATTTTCATACAGTGAGTGGTATGTGTATGGAATGAGCTGCCGGAGGAAGTGGTGGAGGCTGGTACAACTGCAACATTTAAGAGGCATTTGGATGTGTATATGAATAGGAAGGGTTTGGAGGGATATGGGCCGGGTGCTGGCAGGTGGGACTAGATTGGGTTGGGATATCTAGTCGACATGGACGAGTTGGACTGAAGGGTCTGTTTCCATGCTGTACATCTCTATGACTCTATATGCAACTATGTCCCTCTACCCAATTTTGTAATACTGTAAATGCTTCCTATGTAATATTGTCAAAGTGTGATTACACCTTTCTGCCAGCAGTGGCAATAGACAGCTGCAGATTTTCCTCACCAAGAGCCAAAAAACCTCTGCTACAATGAACACTATTTTCCTAGCAAATTCTGTATGCTTCGTCAAAGCATAGCAGAGAAATAAGCAAAAATAAATGCCTTAAAGGAGGTGATTGAATTATGTCTGGATACCCAGGTCTAACTCTACCTCAAAAAAAAGCATAAATTGCTTATGAAACTCAGTGGGTCTGACAGCATAGAGTCATAGAGTCATAGATGTACAACATGGAAACAGACCTTTCGGTCCAACTCGTCCATGTCGATCAAATATCCCAACCCAATCTAGTCCCACCTGCCAGCGCCCGGTCCATATCCCTCCAAACCCTTCCTATTCATATACCCATTCAAATGCCTCTTAAATGTTGCAATTGTACCAGCCTCCACCACATCCTCTGGCAGCTCATTCCATACATGTACCATCCTCTGCGTGAAAAAATTGCCCCTTAGGTCTCTTTTATATCTTTCCCCTCTCACCCTAAACCTATACCTCTAGTTCTGGACTCACCGATCCCAAGGAAAAGACTTTGCCTATTTATCCTATCCATGCCCGTCATAATTTTGTAAACCTCCAAAAGGTCACCCCTCAGCCTCCGACACTCCAGGGAAAACAGCCCCAGCTTGTTCATCCTCTCCCTGTAGCTCTGATCCTCCAACCCTGGCAACATCCTTGTAAATCTTCTCTGAACGCTTTCAAGTTTCATAACATCTTTCCGATAGGAAGGAGACCAGAACTGCACACAATATTCCAACAGTGGCCGAACAAATGTCCTGTACAGCCGCAACATGACCTCCCAACTCCTGTACTCAATACTCGTTTGAAAAGTAAAAAGTATTAAAATACATTCTCTCAAACTGGAACTCAGTTTTTTTATTTAAAATTTGCTGAAATGGTCATAAAATAAGAAATGGATATGTCATCGTTAGTAATCCCAACACACATTTGTATTCAATAAATTAACAATGTGAAAATTACTGACTAGTACATAGTACATCCCATCAGATATTCTTCGAAAGATTCTTACCATCTGTTGAAAATCACACAACACCAGGTTATACTGATTTGTAACTTTGTACACCCCAGTCCAATACCGGCATCTCCAAATCATACCATCTGTTGGACATAGTCTATAAATTGTCTGCAAAGTACAAATCACAATGGCCATGGAGAAGATCTTTCTCCAGTGCTAGTTGTTCCATCCCAATTTATATTATGACCTGAATGAATTAACAATAGAGAATAGCTTCAAAGGAGCTCAGAAACAGTACATTGTTTGCACATGCAGATAATTTGGATGACACTCCCAATTTTCAATCAACAGCAGATGGTGGGCAAGAATCAAATGGCAGTCATCAGTTTAAGTGTCAAAATAAGCAAGAGTAGACAATATTTTTGACTAGTCCTTCTTAAAGGACAGTAAACAACAGAACTATTTCAGAACATTGTGCTACCAGCTTCACATATTCTTCCCCAACAAAAAATAAAAGCAAGGCAAGTTCAATTGCTTTTTCTGCTAAGATATAGCTAAGATGCAGAAACACTTACCACTTTTTTTTGAAAGACTGCAAATTGATTTTAATCAATGAAGCCAGCAACATTCCAACCTTTTTTTGTCATTTTAATTATAATGTTAATGGAAAACAGACATGTTCTTATTTCAGAAGTGCAGAGAGCAATTTCTGACACTGTTCCTGCCAGACTATTAACAGGCCACAGTAATATCACACGTACCTTCAACTTCCCAGACACTGTGACAATCAAGTGGTTAAACAGTTACAACTGTCAAATATTCTGGTCAGATACATGGATATGTTCCTACTCATCTTTACTCCAAAGCACTTCAACTTCTATGTCTTAAAATACAGTCTTTCATTAGACTATTGCATAAAGTTGTGATGGATATGACTTCTCAAAATCAATGGATGTACATGAACTATAGCTCGTTTATATACAGGCATGTTTAATGTACAATTCCTTGAAACAATGTAAACTAGCATAAGGAATACACTAAACTAGCATAAGGATTACACATAATAGTTTTCAAAAAGTTATACTTTTTAAAACAAAATCACAAAATGGAAACAAGCTATCAAAACAGATTGAAGGCTATGTGAGTTACTTCTGATAAACTCAACTGTTTATACTATCACCAGTAGCACAGAGCCTCTAAAGTTCAAGTATCAATTATTTTTATTCTATCAGGCATATCAAAGGCCACATCATTAATGGTAAAGGTGGATTTGGTAACATTAGTACCAGTAATTTCGAGACGAGAAGGCCAGTTCATAGATGCCAGTTTGCCATATTTAATTTCTTAGAATTTTAGAGTCCCTACAGTTGGAAACAGGCCATTCAGCCCAACAAGTCCAGACTGACCCTTCGAAGAATATCCTACTCAAACCCAATCCCAATTACTCTACATTTACTCCTGATTAATGCACTTAGCCTACACATCCCTGAACACAATGGGCAATTTAGCACAGCCAATTCACCTAACCTGCACATCTTTAGACTGAGAGAAAACTGGAGCACCCAGAGGAAACCCACACAGAACGGGGAGAACGTGCAAATTCCACACAGTCACCAGAGGCTGGAATCGAACCCGGGTCTCTAGCACTGTGAGGCAGCAGTGCCAACCACATTGTATATTTACAAGTGTGATTTAGTAATAGAATTGAATGGATGTATCAGAGTAACCTTCCTCTAACTTGGGAAATTCTCAACTTGATCAAGCAAATGTCAAAAGAATATTGTCTTATTTGATGTAATCCAACCTTTGGGATGGGAAAGTAGCAAATAGAATACTAGTAATAACACAAGTACATTAATAATGCAAAATTTCAACAGGAAAAGCAATTCAATATTCTGGTACTTGTAAACATGTTTTAAAAACAGATTATTAATATAATAACTGACTTTTAAATATAGCAGAGATCACAAAAAAAAGTAAAATGTGTGGTGATCATAACACTGGAGTCAAGACTGGTTACAAAACAATATCCTCGAAATAATTAAAATAACATATTGAAATCAGGTGCAACAGTAGACTAGAACTGAGTTTCCTTTCGGATGTGCAGGGGTTGGGGGGCATGCCTAAGCAAACAAAATCTAACTGGTAACATAACAGTACAGGCCTAAAAATCATTGCAATAGAGAAAGATTTCTTACAATGCTTTCACAGAATTAGAATCACTAACTGGATGCAGATGTGGCGTATCTTCATCAGACACATTGTAAAGTGGTGGTGCCTACACATCAATTTTGGTCAAGAGTATATTGCAGTGAATGACTGTTTTTTCCACAAGCAGTACACAACTATTGACTTTTTCTCTTCCCCTCCCCCATTAGCTGTGTAGAATAGATTTACATTTGTTGAAGCTATAATGGAAGTCTGAGGGTACCCTGTCCTGGGGCCAGAAAAGAAGACAAGCTATCACATCATGTAATGGCAGTCCATCTGTGACAGACCTGACCTACATTTTTCTTCCTATTGCTCACAACTGTCTGCCTGTGCTTTAAGATGTTGTATTATAAGTAGAAAGGAAGCGCATATCAGGTATGACTAGTTAATGCCTTTAGTGTATCTAGATTTAATCTTCCTCATAGCCATTGAGTACTAATCTTCCAGCAAATAACATGAACAATTAAGGAGTCATTTTGTCATTTCATCTAAAATTCTCAATACAATAGTATCATTCAAAACTATTATCCATAGATCATGTTGAATTCCACTTCATTAACAAAGATGTCCAAAAAATGCAGCAAGGGTTTAGGCATTTGCAAATCAGATTATACACTGAATTTATAGTTAGCAAAGAGAGAATTCACATTTAAAAAATGCATAAAGTAGATTTAGTAAAAGTATGCAGAAAGAAGATTGCTCTTATCATGGCTAGATATAAATAATTTGAGTCGATAAAATCCATAAAAAAGCTTCTTTTAATTTAAGTGATACTGAATTGGTGACTTAGAAAGTTGCCTTCACAAAGCAGAACCTACCACGACGCTGCAGGTCATACTCTTTCTTTGTTTCTTCATTCCCTAGTATTTTCCACGCCTGATCAACTTCGATGAACCTCTGTACGCACTCCTCAAGTTCTCCCACTGGCACATCTGCATTCTGTTTGTCTGGGTGATACTGCTAATCAGAAAGTGGATGGGATAGGGGGTAGGGGATGAGGGAAGAAGGTCGGAAAGTAAAAAGTTGGGTGAAAAATATTAATACGTAGCTCAGAATTTGTATTTGGAAGGGCAGTGGAGAGTTAGGCGATCAGTATTACAAGTTAAGACTGTTGGGCCCCAGAGACTGCAGTCAGGTTAATTAAACTACAGGAGTCACAGACATCGATGTCACAACCTGCTCAGATAGCATTTTATGGATAATTTGCTGTTGGCATTATGGACAATTTGCCAGGAGATGTTGTGAACAGGACGAAGCAGCAGCAAAAAGGGGGCAGGAGATGTGCAAACAAGAAAAATAACAGACAAATCAAACGTGCAACTATTGAAAATGCATGAAATTAAGAAAACAGTTTTTTTTTAAATTGAGCAAATATTAGTGAATCCAATTAATAATTATCATCAACTAAGTTCATTTGTTCAGCAGTTATACCAACATAGGAATGCATTTTGTTTATCTAACGGAGAAAATTAATTACAAATGCAGAGAATGGTTATAAATAAATCCTACTCCTATTATATTGAACTGAAAATCCAACACAGGGAGATGCTTGAACTGTCAGTTTACGATTAATTTCGTTGCAATAAATAAGGAGTACAACCTATTTTGTCTTTGACCGTATTAATGTCACATCTTATAGCTCCTGATGGGGTCTGACATTAGCAGGGTGAAACCATATGAAAAATCTATCTTGCCACTGCAATGATAAAACCTTCCACATACTGTATTACATTTGAGAGAACACCACTAATTAAAACAGAGTGTGGTCTCCTTATCTACATCCCACTAAATTAATTACCAGCTGTACTTTATGCACTTTAAAATGTAGTATTGGACAACGTAAATGGTGCTTGACTTTCTCTTCTCTGAGGAGCATTGCAGTCCTTTCAAACATAATAATAAGAAAGCCTTAATACAAACAGGTTGCTGTCTGGGAGCACCTCTCACTTGACATTTAACTCATTGTTCTTTGTCCTCTTTTATTGTGGAAGTACCTATGTAGCATTTAATTAAAACAAGAGCACATCTGCTCGTAAACGTTTAAGCTTCCGTAATCCACTAAACACATCTTTTGTGATCAAGGTAAAAGATTCAATTTACTGAAAGGTATTGAGTACTGTACGAGAGACTGAATAGACTGCTTCATATAAGCAGGATTATATCGATTGAGAAAAACTGCAGACTGAGTTACATAACACAAAATGCAAGTGTCAGGACTTTTAAAAACAGTATTACCTTTGAACTCGGCAAACCCAGTTGAGTTCTTACTATATGATTACATTTCTTTTTCTATGCAATTTTACTATCTAAGCTGTCAGAATGGTAACTGCCTTATCACAGCATCTACACATTACAATAATGAAAAGCTTTAATCACATTTTGCCCAATTTTTAGAAACCTTAGATGAGCAATGGGAGTTTCATCTGCCAGCCCTAATTAGCACTTGATTTAGTTTTCATATGTTACATTAAAAGGAAACCCCAAAACTATTTAATGGTATCACTTAACTCTACAGTGACAGAATTTGGTTTGAAAATTATGGAGCTTTCTTGAACACAGCAATGCATGCTTGCAGGGGTTTGTGGTCAAAGGTACACTATCATTTTGTGCTGAAAATCAGTTTGAATGTCTGATCTCACCATCAAAACCGCCAAAGCACTATTTTACTTTGTAATGTGGGTGTACATCCTGCCTCTTTCAATTGCAAGCAATAACGAATTGTTTCAAAACAGGGGAAAAAGCCTGCTAATCGAAAGTAACAATATAACGTTAAAACAATGCATGCTACCTACATTTGCGGAATGGTCATATTCGTAACCTTAATGGACTTAGTTGGCCCACTTGTCAAAAAAACATTTTCCAAGACTTAAGGGCTAACCAATCCCCAACAGCACAAGGAAGTTGAATACAAACACAGTTCTCAAATTGTATAACTAAAAACTGTTTTTTCAGTGCACCATTCGAAGGAAGCAGCTCCAGCTTATGGCAGCCAGATTGATAGGGGAAGGGGACAGAGACACTCAGAAAAGGCAAAATACAGCTGATACTGCAAATCTAAAATCAGAACTAAGAGTGCTCCAAAAACTCAGAAGGCCAGGTAGTATCTTTGGAGAAAAACACATTTAATGTTTCAGGTCAAGTGAATTGAATTCTGATGAAAGGTCATTCGTCTTAAAATGTCAATTTGGTTTCTCACCAAAAAAAGGTGCTGCATGAACTGCTGAATTCTTCCAGCAGTTTATTTTTATCTTAAAAAAAGAGGCAAAGTACAATTCAGATTAGAAAATAAATTTACTATGTTCTTAGCTTGCCATTAAGTGTCACACAGAAACAAACCTAAAAGGGAAAATTTTAATTCCTCAAAAAAGTATAATCATATTTTTGTTAAATAGGGGCATCACAAAGAACAAAAATGTGGAAAAGTGGAGTCCAGGTGAATGTCTTTTATGCCTGGATGATGAACAGGAATTTAGGCCAGCTTTTTTGTGGATAACCAGTTTCCTGATTTTGCATCTATTGGCTCATCTCTGTTTTTAATATTAGACTCTAGTTCTGAATTCCTCTCTACCTGCTTTAGTTAAATTGTTTAATCACTTTAAGCACCTTAATCTTGTTGACACAAGAAAATACAAATCAAGCTTATGCAATCATCTGTTATAATTTTACTCCCAAACTTACAATATAATAAAATTATAACCAAATGGCAGCCATCAAGACCTCATTCACATCATAAAACTACACCCTTTCCCTGAACCGAGGTCACATTTATCCAGTCTGTATACCCATACGATGTGCATCTGCTGCTCTCCAGGCACCCAACGACCTGGTCCTTTAATGTGGCTGCATTTTTGGACACCATAATGTAAATGGTGATCTTAACAATCCAAACCGTTTCATCACAACATCCCTCCACAAGTCACACAGATATGTCAAGTCTCCATAATAACCACTGCATTCACTAGTTCAGCATCAGTGTACCAGAAGTACTCCCTGCTGATTGTGAATCGCATGATGCGATTTACTATCCTTGCAATTCATGAGCTCAGCAGTGCCCCAAATTACTGCAATTTATTTTTCATAAAACCATCAAGTCCTGTCGCATGTCCTCTGTGTAGGATAGTCCTCTTAAGGATACAACATTCATGGCACTGAACTAAATGCCTATGATTATACTGCATGATTTATGTGACATTAGTCATGGTGGTGTTATGAAATAATTAGTTACATATAGTGCATCACACCTGGCTACAACTAATGAACAAATTGGAGAACTTTTGAGAAAATATTGTTTGAAGAAGATAAAAATCATAAGCCTAGAATTTTACTAGACACAAAATGCATTTTGGTCCAATATGCCTTGGTTTTTGATTTGTTACAAGCTATTTATATCTCATACATGTTTAACTCTTTTCTCTGCAATTAGTTAGTTAATTTTGAACTCTATTTTAGTCATGGTTAATGGCAAAGAATTCTACATTCTAATCACTGCTGATTTTATGCTCCCAACATCTCTTACTTCTTTGTGTTTTTTTTAAAACAGTCTTAGGAACTAGTAAAAACAATTCAATGTGCATTTTATAATCTCAAGACTTCTATCAAGCCATGTTTTAAAGTAGTTCAAGTAAAAGCGCCCTCTTAATTGCAAACTTGCATTCTTGGTTTATACGAGGTGAACTTGTGTTGAAGCTCTTCTTTCATCCGTTATTTCTTTCTACTAACAGTCCATCCATTCTGAAACATCCTTTCCATTACTTATCTTGGATAGCATCCTGCTACTGCTTTAAATCTGGAAGGCTTCTGATTGGTCCTTCAGTTTTGAGACTAGCTCACCACTCTTAATTAGAACATGCCTTCTAACCCCATGGTGTGGGCTTTTGACTTGCAGCAAAGTTTATAGCCACAAAAAACTTTTCAAATGAAACAATGGTTATCCCATTTTACCTCCAGCTACAGAGGCGGGATATTTTAATCTAGTTACATTGTTTATTGTGAAAAACCCACATACTTAATTCTGAATTTCCACTCAATGAAACAGCTAAAGAATAACATGCACGAATTCATAACATATAAAACTGGGTACGTTTTTTCTAATTCTTTCATGATGTGGGTTTCACTGGCTTGGTCATCAATTACTGTCCATCTCTCGCTGCCCTAGAGGTCAGTTAAAAGTCAACTACGGTAGATCTGGAGTCACATGTAGGCCAAACCAGGTAAGGACAGCAAGTTTCCTTCCCTACAGAAAATCGTGAGTCAGATGAGTTGTTACAACAAATAACTGAATTACGTGGTTACCATTACGCTAGCTTTTTGCTCCGGGATTTTTACAGAATTCAAATTTCACCAGTTTCCATTGGGATATCGAAAGCCAAGTCCCCGAAATACTGGACTGGCATTCTAGATTACTAGTCCACTGACACTGACTATACGCCACCACCTGCCCCAACATGCATGGTTACACAGAAATGGGAGTAGCCATTTAGTCCTCAAGTGCCTTTTCTGCCACTCAATAGATCATGATTGTTTGGTGACCTAAATCCATTCACCTGCATTTGCCCCACAGTCCTTAACACATTTGACGAACAAAAATCTATCAATCTCAGATTTTAAATAAACAATTCAACCAGCATTAACTGCCATTTTTGGAAGAGAAATCCAAATTTCTGCCACACTTTGCATGTAGGAGAATTTCTAACTTCACTCCTGAAAATGTCTGGTTCCAATTTTAAGGTTATGTACCCTTGAACTGGACTCCCAACTATCAGCAAATGGATAAGTAAAGATCGCAGATTTTCCGATTAAAAAAAAAAGTAACTTTTACATTGTATATGAGCTATTTTAGTACAGTCAACTCCAAATTGCTGGGTATTTTAATCAGATTTGCATGTGTCATGGAACCTCATGCAAGCTTTGGTGCAAATCTCTCATATCTGAAAACAGCTTCATCTTATTACAAGTGATGAGCCACTAGTGACAGCAAACTCATCATACACTACAACAAATTAAATACATAGTGTAAAAATATAACTTGTTTTTGTGAAATCTGAAGGTAAATTACTTGTATCAAAACAATCCTCCATATCTTGCATTATGGACACCTTAGTTCATCTGGCCCCAATTAGGGACAAGGTCTTGTCAACACTTCTATACTTCCATTCATTAATTTATCATTCTGTCAAATTAGTAACACTGCAGTGGTGCCTCAGTATTCCCGAAGCAGTGTTACCTGTTGTCTGCTGAAAGCAAAAAAAACAATTGTAAGGTCCCAAGGTACAGCACCTGTCCAAGATTAGACGTTTACAAGGTTTGATTACAAAAAAAAATTGAACTACTTTCTTCTACAATCAAGTGGGCATATATAATTCCTTGATCTGTTTACAAATGAGAAATTGCATTTATATAAAACCATCACACTGGACAACTGTGCAACCAAATAATTACTTTTATGATGCAACCACTGACATACATGTAATGGTAAGGTCCCAAATAGCAAATGAGTTAACTGGGCAGATAACCAAATTTTGGCAGTGTGGTTGAGAAAGGAATGTTGACCAAGAGATCAGATGTATCATGGTCTCCTTTCAATTGTACATTCCAAACCTCTGACCTCTGCCACTTAAAAAAATGTAGGGCAGCAAGTCCGTGGGTACACTATCACCTGCAAGCTCCTCTGCAAGCCACACAAAGAACAAAGAAAATTTACAGCCCAGGAACAGGCCGTTCAGCCCTCCAAGCCTGAGTCAATCCAAATCTACTGTCTAAACCGGTCACCCAATTGCTAAGCATCTGTATCCCTCTGCTCCCCACCTACTCATGCATCTGTCCAGATGCATCTTAAATGAGGATTCTGGATCAGTGGTCTGGAAGAGCACATCAATTCAGGCAGCATCCGAGGACAGGCAAAATCGACGTTTTGGGCAAAAGCCCTTCATCAGGAATAAAGGCAGAGAGACTGAAGCGTGGAGAGATAAGCTAGAGGAGGGTGGGGGGGGGGATAGAGTAGCATAGAGTACAATAGGTCAGTGGGGAAGGAGATGAAGGTGATAGGTCAGGGAGGAGAGGGTGGAGTGGATAGGTGGAAAAGGAGCTGGGCAGGTCGGACAAGTCCGGACAGGTCAGGGATCGAGTTGCTGGAGGTTAGAAGCTAGGATGAGGTGGGGGAAGGGGAAATGAGGAAACTGTTAAAATCCACATTGATGCCCTGGGGTTGAAGTGTTCCGAGGCAGAAGATGAGGCGTTCTTCCTCCAGGCATCTGGTGGTGAGGGAGCGGCGGTGAAGGAGGCCCAGCACCTCCATATCCTCGGCAGAGTGGGAGGGGGAGTTGAAATGTTGAGCCACGGGGCGATTTGGTGGATTGGTGCGGGTGTCCCACCCACCCATTGTACTCTATGCTACTCTCTCCCCACCCCCACCCTCCTCTAGCTTATCTCTCCACGCTTCAGGCTCTCTGCCTTTATTCCTGATGAAGGGCTTTTGCCCGAAACGTCGATTTTGCCTGTCCTCGGATGCTGCCTGAATTGCTGTGCTCTGCTAACTCAGAAGGACAATGGAACAGATTCAGGAAAACATAAATGGACCGATATCAAAGAACTAGTTTGAAGTAAAAAAGGCAGAGAAGGAAAGAAATAACAGCAATGACGTTACAAGTTCCTCTCTCCCTGTCTGTCTCCAGCTCAGGAACCAGTGTCCAATGAAAAAGCAACTTGGAAAAACAGCCATTCATTGAGATCTCAAGGACGTCTGCAAACTCTGTCACTGTTGAGGAAACAAGACAACAGCAAAACAATTGTGGTGTCAAGTTTCACTCTCATAATTCAAGAACTTTAAAATGCTATTTATTTTACCTTCCTGTCTGTAATAGACACCGTAACCCTTTTAAACATATTATCTAAGTGGCAGGATGGGAGGGTGGGTCGTAGGGGGGCGTGGACCTGACCAGGTAGTCACGGAGGGAACGGTCTTTGCGGAAGGCGGAGAGGGGTGGGGATGGAAATATATCCCTGGTGGTGGGGTCTGTTTGGAGGTGGCGGAAATGTCGGCAGATGATTTGCGAAGGTTGGTAGGGTGGAAGGTGGGCACCAGGGGCGTTCTGTCCTTGTTGCGGTTGGAGGGGTTGGGTCTGGGGGCGGAGGTGCGGGATGTGGATGAGATGCGTTGGAGGGCATCTTTAACCATGTGGGAAGGGAAATTGCGGTCTCTAAAGAATGAGGCCATCTGGTGTGTTCTATGGTGGAACCGCTCCTCCTGGGAGCAGATACGGCGGAGGCGGAGGAATTGGGAATACGGGATGGCATTTTTGCAAGAGGTCGGGTGGGAAGAGGTGTAATCCAGGTAGCTGTGGGAGTCGGTGGGTTTGTAAAAAATGTCAGTGTCAAATCGGTCGTCACTGATGGAGATGGAGAGGTCCAGGAAGGGGAGGGAGGTGTCAGAGATGGTCCAGGTAAATTTAATGTCAGGGTGGAATGTGTTGGTGAAGTTGATGAATTGCTCAACCTCCTCGCGGGAGCACGAGGTGGCGCCAATGCAGTCATCAATGTAGCATCTTAAATGAATCTACCGTGTCTGCCTCTACCACCTCTGCTGGCAATGTGTTCCACACACCCACCACCCTCCGTGTAAAGTACTTGCTGCATGTATCCCCCTTAAACTTTTCACCTCTCACATTGAAAGCATGACCTCTCGTTATTGAATCCTTCACCCTGGGAAAAGCTTATCTCTATCTACCCTGTCTATACCATTCATGATTTTGTAAACCTCAATCAGGTCCCCCCCCTCAGTCTCCTTGTTTCAAATTAAAACAAACCTAACCTACTCAACCTCTCTTCATAGCTAGCAACTTCCATATCAGGCAACATCCTCATAAACCATCTCTGCACCCTCTCCAAAGTGTCCACATCCTTATGGTAATGTGGCGACCAGAACTGTACACAGTATTCTAAATGTGACCGAACCAATGTCTTGTACAATTTTAACATGACCTGCCAGCTCTTATACTCAGTACCCCATCTAATGAAGGCAAGCATACCATATGCCTTCTTGACCACTCTATCCACCTAAGCAGCAACCTTCAGGGTACAATGGACATGCACTCCCAGATCACTCTGCCCATCAACTTTTCCCAAGGCTCTTCCATTCTTTGTATAATTCACTCTTGAATTAGACTTCCCAAAATGCATCACCTCACATTTGTCTGGATTGAACTCCATCTGCCACATTCCACCCAACTCTCCAGTCTATCTATATTCTCCTGTATTCTTTGGCAGTCCCTTTCTGCTACTCCACAAATCTTCGTGTCATCTGCAAACTTGCTGATCATACCAACAGTGCCCAATTCCAGATCATTTATATATATTACAAATAACAGTGGCCCCAGCACTGATCCCTGTGGAACACCACTAGTCACCTTTCTCCATTTCGAGAAACTCCCTTCAACTGCTACTCTGTCTCCTGTTGCTCAACCAGTTCTTTATCCACCTAGCTAGAACACCGTGCACACCGTGTGACTTCACTTTCTCTATTAGTTTACCATGGGGAACCTTATCAAACGCCTTACTAAATTCCATGTATATGACATCAACAGCCCTTCCTTCATCTATCAACTTGGTCAATTCCTCAAAGAACTCTATTAAGTTGGTAAGGCACGATCTCCCCCGCACAAAACCATATTGCCTATCACTGATAAGCCCATTCTTTTCTAAATGTAAATAGATCCTATCCTGCAGTACCTTCTCCAGCAACTTTCCCATCACTGACGTCAGGTTCACACACTTGACTTGGAAACATATTACCATTGTTCTATCTTGGTTGGCCTTGTCTTATACTATCTGGAACTCCCTGCCTCATAGCATTGTTAGAGTGCCTTAACAATGCCAGCTGTTATGGTTCGAGATAGCAGCTCACAACCATTCGCTTATAGGCAATAAATGCCAGTCTTGCCATCAACACCCAGGTACCATGAATTTTAAAAAAAGTCAGCTACACTTCTGCATTTTAGATATTATCACTTACCATGACTACATATATGGGGCAGAAGGTGGCATGATGGCAATATCAGTGGACTGGTTATCCAGAGATCCAGGTTAGTACTCTGGACATATGCGTTCAGCATAGCAGCCATTGAAATGTGAATTCAATTAATAAATTTGGAATTCAAATCTACCTGTGATGATATAAAACTGTCATTGATTCTGCTTTTAAAAAGTCACATAGCTCATTAATGCACTTTAAGGAAGGAATTTGACCATCGTTACCCATTCTGGCCTAAATGTGACTCCAGATCCACTCTTGACCATGCTCTTAAAGGCCTAGCAAGTCACTGTGCAAGGTGAATTAGGAATGGGCATGAAAGAAAATGTAAAAATCAGTTATTGAACTGCCTATCCATTAAGTGGCGTTCATTTGTTGGACACTCAGTTACAGTGAGAAGTTTAATACCAAGATGCATGAAACACTCATGCAGATCAAAATTCTAAATGTTATTTTCAAATGCTGTAATGTTAATTAGAAAATGCTGGACCCCAGTGATCCATTTACCAGACTATTTCTTCCAATGCTTCCAAAAATTATGTAACACAAAAGATGTCAACATACTTTTTTTGGAGGTGTCATCACATGGTTGACTCTCAACTATCCTTTGAAAATACCTAGTAAGCCACTCAATTATAAATGCACCAAGTGAAAACTTATCCATATGGATTTCTGCAACTCATGATGCATTCTAAGAGCACTTAAGAATGGGAAATAGATGATGACTTCGCAATCACTATTCACAACATAAGAGTTAATATTTTTATAAAGCATGGTTAATGAGAACATCTTGTTAAGGAATTATTTTACCCAAAACAAATCCCCAACTCGTAATAAACGTTAAAAATGCAGAACCTTTACAATAGTTTGAATGTACACAAACTATCCACTAGCATGCCAAAGCAGAAAGATCACAATTATTAGTCAGTGGGTTAACTATAGAAAAATCCAAGCATGGTGTCAAAAGCACAGACTCCTCACATTTAAATTGATTATTCATGTTACCGTGTTGGGAATTTCAATCATAATTTTCCAGTTGTATATGTGTGTCTATCACAAGCTTGGGTTTGCTAATTTCGCAGGTTTGAACAGAAGTGGAAACATACAGACTGTTAAAATTAACAGTAAAAATATACATGAAAAAGTGTAAAATCTGGTCCTCTATTTTTCTCAATTGAAAAAGCTGTGTGTCACAAATAGGCAAGAACTTGAAGATATCATCTGGAGTCTCTAAATTCTGTCTACATAAAATGTATAGTAAATGCAAATTTTAGTTTTGACAAATTGCGTCTGTGCTAAATTTAAAAAGGAAGTCCTAGTTCTCCTTATTTCTCTTGAATGCTGGCATCAAAGCATAGCTTACAAAATACCTTCAGACAATTTTCTCAACCATACAAACATGTGAAAAGTTTTAATAATTACAATTGGGTCCGTGCAATCTGCCATATAATGCCATGATGTAATTTCTATATGTCATCAGACCTCACTATCCATTACGAGTAATCGCCTTGTAAATAAACAGGGTGTAAAAACGTAGGTCAACTTAAGAGAACAAAAACTAAATGTCCATGTTAAAAGTCTGAAGCAGAAAGAACAGAAAATGATGGAAATGTTCAGCAGGTCTGGCAGAACATGTTACATGAAAAATAAAAGGTAACATTTCTATCATAACTCACTTTCATAGCCACATCTCTTTCCTCAGCAGCTGTCTCCCACTCAAGATGGACACCACATGGATTCCACTAAAATTTCACCTTTAACACCAATACAATTACAGAATATCTCATGGACATTCAGCAGTCCTGGAAACAGGCTTAATGTGATGGGTTATCATGTGCACAGATTTAAACTTTTCCTTTCACAGTAACAACAGAGAGTCATGTCAGAAAATTCCCTTTATAACTGATTTTCATTCTAAGGAGATGGGGATATGATAGCTTGACTTACTGAACAAACATAGATTGAAGAGTGTCATTGGAGGTGGTCAGCAATTGAGATGAGTTGATCAGAAAGCCCGTCTCAGTTGTCCCCATTTTTTGAAGGGTTTTTAAAAATTCATTCACAGGATGTGGGCATTGTACACTACGGCAGCATTTATCTCCAATCCCTAATTGCTTTGAGGATAGTTGGAAACACATTGTGTGGGTTTGAAGTCACACACAGGCCAAACCAGGTAAAGATGTTAATTTCCTTTCCTAAAGGACAAAAGTGAACCAGATGGGTTTTCCCCAACAATTGACAACCTCATACTCACTCTATGCCATCTCTTTAGTTCTGGACCTGGAACACAGCTAACGAGAGAAAAAAAAATTATCCCAACTCTGGCTAACCAACAGAAAACAATCTTTTATCCAAGCTAATAAACTGTCCCTAACCCCATCTTAGCCTATGTGCAGCACCTATCAAATGCCTTCTGGAAGTCCAGACATACAACATCTACAGGATCTCCATTATCCATATTGCTTGCTACATAGAGTCATACAGCATGGAAACAGATCCAACCAGTCCATGCTGAACATAATCTCAAATTAAATTAATCCCACCTGCTGCTCCTGGCTCATATCCGTCCAAATCTTTCCCATTCATGTATCTATCCAAATGTCTTTTAAACACTGTAATTGTACAAGGATCCACCACTTTCTCAGGAAGCTCATTCCACACGCGAACCACCCTCTGCGTAAACAGTTTGCCTCTTATGTCTTTTTCAAATCTCTTTCCTCTCACTTTAAAAATGTGCCCCCTAGTCTTGAAATACCCCATCCTAATGAAAAGACAACTAGCATTATCTCAATCTATACTTTGCATTATTTCATAAACTTCTTTCAGATTGCCTCTCAACCTCCTACGCTCCAGTGAAGAAAGTCCCAGCTATCCAGCCTTTATCTTTATAACTCAAACTTTTATTTTCAAAGAACTCTAGTAAATTAGTCAAACATGATTTACCCTGCATTAAATCATGCTGACTCTGATGGGTTGCATGTTAACTTTCCAAATGTCCTGCTATTACTTCCTTAATAATGGTTTCCAATAATTTCCAAACTACACATATTAAACTAGCTGGCCTGTAGTTTCCTACTTTCTACCTCCCTCCTTTTATTGAGTAAGGGTGTCATATTAGTATTTTTCCAAGTATCTCCCACATCAAGAAAATTACAGATTATAAGCACTGAATCCACTTTCTCTCAGACCTTAGGATGTAGACTTGTCTGCCTTCTTCAATCCTAATAATTTGCTCTGTACTTTTTCCCTAGTGATGATGAATGTTTTAAGTTTCTTGCTTTCTTTGACCCAGAACTGCCTATTATTATTGGAATGATACTATTGTCCTCCACCATGAAAACTGAAGCAAAATATTGAGTTAGATTCTCTACCATTTCTATATACCCCACTATTAAATCCCCAGTCTCATCTTCCAAAGGACCAATACTCACTAAAGATGGAAGTTTTACAACATGATTTCTTAGAAATAAAGTAAAACAGTTTAATTTGTGCTGTATGCTACCTACTTTTTAAACTGAAAATCAAGTGTATTTGCAGAAGCAACTAATCAAAGCTTTCAACATCAGAGATGGGGGGTCATTGTTTTAATTACTGAAAAACCTGAGTTTTAGGGAACATGAGGTCCTTTTGCTAATAACTGCCTCGCAATCCTCTCTGAAGTTTGAGTTCTATTCTACAATTCCAACAAGGAGCGTAAAGAAGACACCCCTGAAGCTACAAGTTTCCCTGAAATCTTACTTTCTTGAGAAGTTTGAGAACCTGAATTTCCAAATACTTGTGTTTATAGACATTTTAATGCTTCACTAACTGCACCCCAAATCTCCTTGAACCTCCACTGTCTTTTGGTTTACATAATTTAAAAAGTATCATGACATTGCTTTTTTTGGATGCAAAGTAGATAATTACATGTTTCCTGACAAGGAAATCATTTGTCATCAAACTGCCCAATCACATTCATATTGGCATTTGAGAAGGTAGTGGCAAGCTACCTTCTTGAATCACTGCAATCCATGTGGTATGAGTTCACCCAGTATCTCTCCTTGACATTGGTAAAGTTGGATATAAATCTATCCTGTCATTTAAGTTGTTTATGAATACAATGAATAGTTGAGGCGCCTTCGTGGATCCTATGGGTTACCATTGGTCACATTCTTCTAATTAGCTTACCCAACAACTAGAGGAAGAATCCCTCATCATCTGCCTTGGGACCCTTCAACCACATGGTATCAACATTAACTTCAACTGTTTCCTTATCTCCCCTCCCCCCACAACTTCCCAGATCCAACCCTCCAAGTTGGCACCACCCTCTTGACCTGTCCTATCTGTTCATCTTCATTCCCACCTATCCGTTCCACCCTCCCCTCAAACCCATCACGAGCACTCCCTACCTGCATCTACCTATCGCCTCCCAGCTAC
>NC_057725.1:23319352-23344282 GCF_004010195.1 Chiloscyllium plagiosum | reverse complement strand
CTCTCAGCCCCCTTTCGTCCCCCCACATTCCTGATGAAGGGCTAATGCCTGAAACATCGACTCTCCTGCTCCTCAGATGCTGCCTGATCTGCGGCGCCTATCAACCACCACACTTTTCAACTCTGATCTCCATCATCTGCGGTCCTCACTTCTCCAGTTAGATTACTTGCCCATTACATCTACCTCTCTGCTAAGGTTAATATTTGCCTTCAATTCCAACAATTAAAAAACATCATGAGAATCATACTGACCCTCGATAACCTGTCAACTTATGCAGAGATGAACCTTGTATGCTCAAGTCCAATTATGAATAAGTCACTCATCCTCTGAACAATCATAATCTTAATTGTGTCCACTATGATCTTTCTGACTATGGCCTCCTATAATGTACCAATGAAGCTTGATGGAACTACATTTCATAGAGTCACAGAGTTATACAGCATGGAAACAAACCTCAGTTCAACTCATTCACGTCGACCAGTTACCCTGAATTGATCTAGTCCCAACTGCCAGCATTTGGTCCATATCCTCTGAATCCTTCCTATTCATGTACCCAGCCAGATGCCTTTTAATAGTACCTGCATCCATCTCCTCCTCTGGCAGCTCATTCCATATAAGCACCACCTTCTTCGTGAAAAAGCTGTTCCTCACATCCCTTTTAAATCTTTTTCCTCTCAGTTTAAACCAAAAATTGGACTCCCCTCTCCTGGGAAAAAGATATTGGCTATTCACCCTATCTATGCCCCTCATGATTTTATAAACCTCGATAAAGTTACCCCTCAGCCTTCAATGATCCAGGGAAAAAAGCCCCAGCCTTTCCCCATAGCTCAAACCCTCCAATCCAGTTCTTATAAATCTTTCCTGCAACCTTTCAAGTTTAACAAAATCTTTCCTGCAGGAGACTGAGCAGAATAGAATGCATTATTCGAAAAGTGGTCTCAATGTCCTGTATAGCCACATGACATCCCAAATCCTATACTCAATATACTGATCAATGAAGGCAAGTGTGCCAAACGCCTTCTTCACCACAATCTTCCTGTGATTCTACTTTCAATGAACTATGCACCTGCATCCTGGATCTCTTTGTTCATCTTTGATAAGGCCTTCTAGACTCAACACAAAGTTGAATAATACCAAACAAAAACCTGTGCTCCTTTTGCTCTCGAGTCATACAACACAGGAAAAAAAGCTCTTCGATTCATCAATTGCACCAAAAACTACCTACTTAATTATTCAAATTCCATTTACCAGCACTTGGCCCATAACCTTGTATGTTTTGGCATCACAACTATACATCTGGGAGTGCTAGTACAGGATTCTCTAAAGGTTGACTTACAGGTCGAGTCAGTGGTTAAGAGAACTTTAGAGGATTACAGGCTTGCTAGAAAGGAGCTCAGAAATGGACTGAGGAGAGCCAGGAGGGGGCACAAAAAAGGCTTGGCAAGAAGGATTAGGGAGAACCCAAAGGCATTTTACTCATACGTGAGGAATAAAAGAATGATCAGGGAGAAGGTAGGGCCAATCAGGGATAGCGGAGGGAATTTGTGCGTGGAGTCTAAGCAGATAGGGGAAGCCCTAAATAAGTTTTTTGCTTCGGTTTTCACCAAGGAAAGGGAACTTGTTATAAATGAAAACTTAGAGAAGCTGGGGTACAGTCTTGACCAGATCAAGATTGATGAAGTTGATGTGCTAGAAATTTTGGAAAACATTAAGATTGATAAGTCCCCACGGCCAGACCAGATTTATCCTAGGCTGCTCCAGGAAGCGAGAAAGGAGGTTGCTAAGCCGCTGGCGAGGATATCTGTCTCCTCACTCTCCACGGGAATCGTACCGGAGGATTGGAAGGAGGCGAATGTTGTTCCTCTTTTCAAGAGGGATAATAGGGAAATCCCTGGCAATTACAGACCAGTCAGTCTTACGTCTGTGGTCAGCAAAGTTTTGGAAAGAATTCTGAGGGATAGGATTCATGACTATTTGGCAAAGCATAGTGTGATTAAAGGCATCAGCATGGCTTTGAGAGGGGCAGGTCATGCCTCACAAATCTTATTGAGTTCTTTGAGGAAGTGTCGTCGACGATGGTAGAGCAGTGGATGTGGTGTATATGGATTTCCGCAAGGCATTTGATAGGGTTCCCCATGGTAGGCTCATTCATAAAGTCAGGAAATATGGGATACAAGGAGATTTGGCTATCTGGATTCAGAATTGGCTGGCTGACAGAAGGCAGAGCATGGTTGTAGATGGAAAATATTCTGCCTGGAGAACAGTGTTGAGTGGGATCCCGCAGGGCTCCGTACTTGGGCCTCTGCTCTTTGTAGTTTTTATAAATTACTTGGATGAGGAGGTTGAGGGGTGGGTTAGTATATTTGCAGATGACACAAAGGTTGGAGGTGTTGTCGATAGTACAGAGGGCTACTGCAGGCTGCAGTGCGACATAGACAGAATGCAGAGCTGGGCTGAGAAACGGCAGATGGAGTTCAACCTGGATAAATGCGAAGTGATGCATTTTGGAAGATCGAACTCGAATGCTGAATATAGGATTAAAGACAGGATTCTTGGCAGTGTGGAGGAACAAAGGGATCTGGGTGTGCAAGTACATAGATCCCTCAAAGTTGCCACCCAAGTGGATAGGGTTGTTGAGAAAGCATATGGTGTTTTGTCTTTCATCAACGGGGGACAGAGTTTAAGAGCCGTGAGGTTTTGCTGCAGCTCTACAAGTCCCTGGTGAGGCCACACTTGGAATATTGTGTCCAGTTCTGGTTGCCCTGCTATAGGAAAGATAGAGGCTTTGGAGCAGGTGCAAAGAAAGCTTACCAGGATGCTGCCTGGACTGGACAGCTTACCTTAAGAAGAAAGGTTGAACAGGCTCAGACTTTACTGTCTGGAGAGAAGGAGGAAGAGAGGAGACCTGATCGAGGTGTACAAAGTAATGAGAGGAATAGATAGAGTCAATAGCCAGAGACTTTTCCCCAGGGCAGGATTAACTGGTACAAGAAGTCATAGTTTGAAGATATTAGGAGGAAGGTATTAAGGAGACGTCAGAGGTAGGTTTTTTACACAGAGAACTGTGAATGCATGGAATGAGTTACCAGTGGTGGTGGTGGTGGAAGCAGAGTCATTGGGGACATTTAAGTGACTGCTGGACATGCACATGGATAGCAGTGAGTTGAGGGGTGTATAGGTTGTTACTATATTTTACATTAGGATTAAATCTCGGCACAACATTGTGGGCCAAAGAGCCTGCTCTGTGCTGTACTTTGCTCTAAAACAAATGTAATGTTCTCATTTCTTTAAAGAGGGTCAGAATGTAAAAGTAATGAGGTGCTACTAAGACTTTAAAAAGCTCGGTTAGGCCCCATTTAGAATACGGTGTCCAGTTTTGGGCCCCACACCTCAGGAAGGACATACTGGCACTGGAGCATGTCCAGCGGAGATTTACACGGATGATCCCTGGAATGGTAGGCCTAACATAAGATGAACAGCTGAGGATCCTGGGATTGTATTCATTACAGTTCTGAAGGTTGAGGGGAGATCTAATAGAAACTTACAAGATGGCTTAGAAAGGGTGGACACTGGAAAATTGTTTCCGTTAGGCAGGGATACTAGGACTCTTGGGCACAGCCTTAGACTTAGAGGGGGTCAATTTAGAACAGAGATGATAGACATTTCTTCAGCCAGAGAGTGGTGGGCCTGTGGAATTCATTGCCACGGAGCGCAGTGGAGGCCGGGACATTGAATGTCTTCAAGGCAGAGATTGATAAATTCTTAATCTCGCAAGGAATTAAGGAATACGGAGGGAGTGCAGGTAAGTAGCGTTGAAATGCCCATCAGCTATGATTGAATGGCTGAGTGGACTCGATGAACCGAATGGCCTTACTTCCACTCCTACTTCTTATGGTCTTATCTCAATATTCATGAGTGTTATGAGGGCTTTTGCCTCTACCACTCGTACAAGCAGCGAGTTACAAATACCCACCACTTTTGGTGAAAAAAAAAGTTCTCATTCCTTCTAAACCTTTTGCCTCTTACCTTAAATTTATATCCCCTGGTCACTAACCTCCCAATCAAGGGGAAAAAGTTTCTTCTTGCCTACCCTGTCTATAAAGCAGGAGAATCGATGTTTCGGGCATGAGCCCTTCTTCAGGAATCCCAAAACGTCGATTCTCCTGCTCCTTAGATGCTACCTGAGCTGCTGCGCTTTTCCAGCAACACATTTTCAGCTCTGATCTCCCAGCATCTGCAGTCCTCACTTTCTCCTACCCTGTCTATACCCTTCATACATTTACACATCTCAATCACGAACCCCACTGGTCTCCTCTGCTCCGAATAAAACAACCCCAGTCCATCCAAACTCTCTTCAGAACCAAAACGGTCTAGCCCAGACAATATTCTGGTATATCTGCTCTGCATCCTCTCCACTGCAATCCCATCTCTCCTAATAATGTGGATTCCAGAACTGCACACAATACTCTAGTTTTGGTCAATTTTTCAAACAAATTCCGCATAATTGCCCTGCTCATAAACTCTGTGCCTCAGCAAATAAAGGCAAGTATCCCATATGCTTTCTTAATCACTTTATCTTCCTGTCCCGCTACCTTAAAAGAACTGGTGGATATGCACACATAGATCCTACTGATCCTTAGAGTCACAGATCATAGAAACTCATAAAAACCCAACAGGCTACTCAGTCCATTGAGTCCACACCAACCCTCCGAAGGCATTCCACCTAGATCCATCCCCCTAGCCTATCCCTGTACCTCTGCACTTTCCATGGCTAAACCACATAGCCTGCATATCCCTGGATACTATGGGCAAATTAGCATGGCCAATCCACCTAACAGGCACATCTTTGGACCATGACAGGAAACTACAGCACCCGGAGGAAACCCATGGAGACACAGGGAAAAACATGCAAATTCCACACAGACAATTGCCAAAGGGTGGAATTGAACCCAGGCGCTGCGAGGCAGCAGTGCTAACCACTGAGCCTGTGTGCTTCCCAGGGTCCCACCATTCATCACGTATCCCCTTACCTTGTAATTATGTTTCTATGTTTCCTACTTATTTTCAAACAGCTTTTGTGTTGTTAAATGATTCTGCTTTTCACATTTCCATTACTTACAGGAGACCTTCTGTTTCTTTACTTAACCTATTCCACCCTCTTTTGCAGATCCAACCTTTTCCAGTTCTGATAAAAGGACTGATAAAACCGGCATCCTGAATTTGCAGAATTTTCAGTTTGTAGGAAATTAAAACAATGAAAAATGCCCCTCTAACCCAAAATAAGGCTTCAACGCAACTTCACCGTGGGGCGACATGGCAGCTCAGTGGTTAGCACTGCTGCCACACAGCGCCAGGGACCTGGGTTCAATTCCAGCCTTGGGCAACTGCCTGTGTGGAGCCTGCACATTCTTCCAGTGTCTGTATTGGTATCCTCCAGGTGCCCCAGTTCCCTCCCACAATCCAAAGATGTGCAGGTTAGGTGAATTGCCCATAGTGTTCAGGGATGTGTAGGTTAGGTGCATTAGCCAGAGGTAAATGTAGGGGTAGGGGAAATGGATCTGGGTGGGTTACTCTTCAGAGGGGCAGTGTGGATTTGTTGAGCTGAAATGCCCATTTCCACACTGTAGGAATTCTATGAATTCCATCACTGTACTTATAAAATTCCACTCCTAGTTTACAAGAGTCTGTATAACATGGGCTATGCCAAGAAATGTGGCAAAATTGCAGGAGAGATCCACAAAGTCCATCTTGACATTGGAAACAATTCACTCCATTTTTTAAACGAAGTTTCAGGCTTTGAGGTGAGATTCTAGATAATAGGTGAGTTGGCTATTAAAAGGGAATATTGTTTTTTAACAACCTTATGAACCACAGATCTTGTTTCACCAATATGAAGCCACCATGGGGATTCTTGACATGCAATTCAGAACAGGTGCTTGGCGACATCAACTTGCCAGTGGTTGCAAACAACCTCCATGTTGCTCATCACACAACAGCATCTCAGGTCACGATCCAAAAAACACCAGTCACATGCTGTCAGCCCATCAGGATCTTCAAGGCAACTCTTCGATTCACTTGGAGGATGCTTAAGTACAAACCTGTATTGCAGATCACTCTGACAACTATCATAGAAAAGCTGCTGCAAAGACATTTTGCTTGCAAAGACAAACATCCTGGGGCATTTCATCCTTGACAAGTGAGCAGGCAGTAAATAGGCCATTGAGGATTAGGGGTGTGGGTGGTTTGATGGGAAAAACAAGAGCAAATGAAAGAAGTTGTTGCATTCAGAGAGTGGGAGAGCATAAGCTTTGATGTGGGTGGGTGCAGTCAAAAAAAATAGAATGAGAAAAAACCAAAAAAGAGCTGCAGATGCTGGATGCAGAAATAGAAATAGAATGAGTCTGACACAGCAGAGAGAGAAGAATGTGACGCTTACCCTGACAGGTACAGATCATTGCACCATTCCTCCAGACTGTAGGTATGGTACTGACCCGGTAGCAACCTTGGATCAGGTAATTAAGAGTCTGGTGGTGTGCCTTCACTGGCAGTGCTCTGGGAAGAGGACAGCCCTCCTCTGGACCACTAATCAAAGGGCCATTTTCCCCTTTTCCAACATGTTCAGAAATATGACCTTTGATAAGTAGAACAGCTTTGGGATGCCAGTGCTCATCTTGGTGCACAGGCAGCACACGCAGTAGGGATGCTAGCCTTTCAGTAGGTATTGGGTGAATGGCAAGTTTCCACATGAATGATGAGTGGTAGAAGAGTTAAAAACAGATGAGAAAGGTACCACAGGAAGTTGATGAGATAGGTTTGATAAAATGCAATGAGATCTCTCACTAGGCCTCCTGAGAAAAATCTTCTGTGAAACTTGATGAAACTGACTCAGCTAAAAGATGCAAGATTCAGGTGTATGTAATTGTTGCCAACTGAAGTCACACAATATCCCACACAAGCATTAGATTCTCAGTCTTATCTTTGACCAATCCCAACACCACTTCTCTGGAGAGAGGTGCATTTTCTCATTTCTCCCTTCCAAGTTGGGAAGTGTGTGCTCCATAATCAGGTAAATGGTAAGCCGTTTTCACAGTTTATCTTGGAGTCACTTCAAATGATGATCAAGACACCCAAAAGTCAAAACAAACAAGAGCTGTATAACTTAAATGTTGAGCTTTAAAAGTAGACACGGGCACTTAAAAAAGCCATAATAACTACTTGAAAATTCACATGACAATCCCAGTATAGTAGTAAAAACTAGTCAAAATTGCTCACATAGTCAGTTCCTAAACTGTGCTTTGCTTTTTCTGAAAGGGTGAGAAAGATAAGAAAACAAACTGTGCAATTCCCCTTGGGACGGAAGAGAAAGGAAAGTTAGTTGAAGGACACCCTCAGACCATCTCCCCTGCAGCTAATTTAAGAGCAATAATAGGAAAAGCAAATTACAGTGTCAAACATAAGAGGATCTAAAACAGGAAAAAATTAGAAAAGAGTAGAATGCTTCATTGCGTAGTTACAAAATTAATTGAGTCTATTTTGGCTTTTATAAAGCTAATTTTAATAACTACCTGTTTTATTTTATTTGTCCTTTATAATAGATCCTAATTTGCAACAGGAAGCTGCAATCATACATTGAAATCAACAGCAAGGTTATTGCAGAACTTAATGTACTGTCATTGGGCTGATGACCCTGAAGCCCAAGGATATCCTCTTAAGAGTTTAGATCTGGTGATAAAATGTCTTTATACATTGATAACTTCTCCGCACTAGAATTAAACTGCTGTCATGCACAGTTCATTTCAAAACACAAAGAAATGCCAAGATAATCATGATACAAGCCACCAACTGATCAGAGCCCTGTAACCTGCATCAGAAGAGGGCATATCTAATATTTGGCATGCACACCAACTACAGAAGGCGGCTTCTTTCATTTCTAATCCAAAGTAGTTAATAAATTATATTCTTGATTCACTAAGATGACGACATTTTAACAAGACGAGAAAGGCAGATACCGAGCCTGAAACAGATTCCAACAATATCACACTACTGCCATCTAATGCCTGTGCAAAGCAAGAAAACCCTTTCAAATTTTTATACAAAAAAAAGGCCTGTATCTTTGTGTTATGAAGAGAAGAGTGGATTTTAAAGAGAAGGAAACTTCTTTATTATCCATCTAGATTAACTCATATTAGTTGGGCCTTCAATCATCAAACTAATTATTAGTAATCAAGAGAGATGACGGTTGTTTGTTTGACCAGCTTCCTTTGAAACTTCCAGATAACACCAACAGTATTTACTTGAACTTTTTTTTGGATAATTCATTGTAATATTGAACTTAACATAGAGGTAATTGCTGTTCTATTGAAAAACACAGCATTCGATCATAAAATTTTAGAAGATAAGTTACTAGTTGTAGTTATTGGCTAATGTAAACAATCTGTATCGGACACACCCAGGAACAGACATTTAATTCAAATGAAAAGTTGTTGACACATCGCGTAGCATGGCTATACTTGTTACTGTATTGTTCAAGGGTTTTATTTTCTTGTAAATGATCATTCTGCAGCAGATTATAACAATAATAAGAATTTCAGATCCATCAGGACATGGTCTTGATGGTCTAGCAGCCATCAGCTTCAAAGAAGTTTCTGGAAGTTTTGCTGCTATGTCCAGTCACATGATTACACCAGAGATTTTTGCTGGACTGTTTACTATGTTTTTAAAATAGTAATTAAATACATAGCTATGTGTTAACAACTAGCTTTACTTCATTCATACAAATGTGCACAAATACAATTATAATAGGGACCCAGAAGGTGCCTACACATCCAACACCATGATTGTCTGAGGTGACAGACAATCAACTGAAATAGTTTCCACACAACACATATTGTACAAAGTACATCAGTTTTGCTGTTAAACCTCCTTTCAAATTATTAGCATGGTTGCAGTGATCATGACCTTGGCTGGTTCTGCAAAAATTTTTTCCTCCCTGAACACAGTACATGCAATTGTCGATTGGAGATCCTTTGGCGCAGCAAGTCACATTCATACCTCTGAATCAGAAGCTCCAGGTTTGAGTCCCATTCTAGAACTTGATGGCAATGCACATAACACAGGGAAACAGGTTGCTTTTCAATGCTTGTCAATGTGCACATCTTTTCATTTCAGTACAGAAGAGATTCACCATGATATTGCCTGGGCTGGAGCAATTGAGCTATAAAAGGAGAGACTAAATAGGCTTGGGTTGTTTTCTTTCAAGCAGAGAAAGCTGGGGGCAGATGTGACTGAGGTGTATAAGATTATGAGGGCTTTGGACAAGGTAAGCAGCTGTTCCCCTTGGTTGAGGGGTCAATCATGAGGGGAGAAAGTGAGGACTGCAGAAGCTGGAGATCAGAGCTGAAAATGTGTTGCTTGAAAAGCGCAGCAGGTCAGGCAGCATCCAAGGAACAGGAGAATCGACGTTTCGGGCATAAGCCGAAAGAAGGGTTTATGCCCGAAACGTCGATTCTCCTGTTCCTTGGATGCTGCCTGACATGCTGCGCTTTTCCAGCAATCATGAGGGGGCATGATTTTGGGGTAAGGGGCAGAAGATTCAAAGGGGATTTGAGAAAAAGGTTTTTCACTCAGAGGTGGGAATCTAGACTTCACTGCCTGGGAAGGTAGTGGAGGCCAGAAACCATACTACCTTTAAAAAATATTTGGATGAGCACTAAAAAATCATAACATTGAAGGATGTGGGACATGAGCAGGAATTTGGGAGTAGGGCACCTTTAGTGGTAGTTATTGTCAGTACAGACTTGATGGGTCGATGGGCCTTTTCTGCACTGAGAGAGCCTGTGACTCTGGCAGGAGATAAGAGTGACAGCATTTCTTGATCAGCCATGCTTGATACAGGGTGCTACCTCTTTACTATCACATCTGACTTCAGGCTAGCCAAGCTTTTCAAGAAAAACATGCTACAGCAAATAAATACAAGCATTTGATTAATTTGGCTTCTGACACAGAAAATCTTTACATATAAGCTTCATTACAATGGTTACTTTCAAAATAAGAACACCTACACCACCTCACGTGGGCATCTGATGTCAGGCCCATAAGTTACTGCAATGATGACAAACAGTGTGCATTTTGTTTTGGAAAGCTGCTTTGAATCACTTTAACGTACCTGATAAATATAAAATGATGTTTGAAGAGCAAAAGTCAAGAGTGACACGAATAATACACTACACTATCAAAGGTAACACCTTTCAAATGAGATATTCAGATGAGATCCTATCATATGGATGTTAAAAAAAATCACAAATCACCAGAGCAGGAGACTTATCCGCAGTGTCCTGAACGATATTTATTCTTCATCACAAGAAGCAGATTATCTAGTGTTATAAAATGTTGTTTGTGAGAGCGTACTGTGTGCAAATTGGCTGCTATGTGTCCTACATTACAACAGAGATTACATTTCAAAAGTACTTCATTACGGTGAAGTGCTTTGCTGTATCCAGTGATTGTACCAAGTCATACATAAATGAAAATTTTCTTTTCTTACATATAGTATTCTTAAAGAATTGCACCAGTATTACTCCAATATTATGGTATTATTTCTCCAACATTACAGTGAGTATTTCATTGGCTTCAAAACGTTTTGGCACTCTTCAAGGCTTTGAAAAGATTTATATAAACACACATTCTTTATTTATTTCACATGATCAGTTAAATCCTGGTCTTACTTGCTTAAGTGGACAGTGAAACCATTCCTCATAGTATTCAGAAAGGAGCAGGGAGCTTGCTCAACATCTTTTCATCAATCCCCCACTACCAAAACAGGAGCAGTTCATTGTTCCTGTCCATTTAGAAGATGACTGTCTGCTTACAGTATATCAAGCAGTAAGCCTGGAGAGGTGCATTTAAAATGATTAGGTAAAAAAGGTGCAAATATTTATTTGTACTGTTGGATGAGGTACAAGTGAAGGAAAATATAGTGATAAATTACATTAAACAAGATGAAAATTATGTAGATTGTATTTTGAAATTTTTTGCTTCAGTCTTCAGAAAGGTTAAAACAGGCTGGTTTTGACAAGGCAAGAAAGTTGAGGTAGTGCTGCTTTTAGCTATTTGAGAACTTAATCAATCCAATTCTGCCCTCTAGCAAATGTTCTGTGGCTTACAGTAATGTATGGGCTAAACAGTTCTAAAATTATTATGAAGACAGAAAACGACTCATCAAACCTTCTGATCATTAACCACTGTTTACATTTTGGATCTTTTGCTTGAACAAAACACTGTAAATCAGGCACTACTATAGTGCTAAGGCCAATTAACACATGGACACACAATGTAGGCTTGCTAATCTGTCAACAGACAATACTGCCTGCAGTCAAGATCACAGATATTTAAATAATGTATCATGCTCTCACTAGGTGAGAACCTATTGCATGTTTGGTGTGTTGCTTAAGTGCAGAGTTTTTTAAAGATGCAAACTGTTTAGATGATTGCTTACTTTATAAACTGAATATGGAATAATATGAATTTACTTCTAAGTACTTTACGAGTGGAGTAGTTGAACAACTTGTACTAACTTAAAAAACGAAAGAACTGCAGATGGTGGAAATCAGAAACTGTTTTCTCTCCACAGATGCTGCCAGACCTGCTGAGTTTTTTTTCAGTAATTTCTGTTTTTGTTTGTGAACCTGTACTAGTATAGTGCCTTGAAAGCAGAAAATATCTACAGGACTATTATCGAACAAAATTTCTTGCCAACTCGTTCAGTGAAAACGTTGTGGGGTCAAATCTCATTCAGAGAATTCACCTCAAAATCTAGGCTGACACTCCAATACAATACTTTCAGAAATGCTGACCTTTCAATGCAATGTTAAAATATCTGCCTTTTCAGGAGATGCAAAAGATAGTGATACTATCATGGAAGAACAAAAGGAACATGTCCTGCCTTTTGGACAATATTCAGACATCATTACCCACATCACTTAAAAAATAATCAGATGTTTTGGTCTTCATCTCACTGCTGTTGGTATAAACTTTCAGCAATAATTAACTGCCAAACTTCCCACAACACAATACTAACTACACTCCAAAACTATTCATCTAACTGCAAACACTGTGGATCATCATGAAACTATGAATAGCACTATGTACCAGTAAACGCAAGCTCTTTCTTCTCCTTTCCACTGAATGGAGAACACAGCAGATTACAATATCTGTATAAGCAATAAATCATAACATATAATCTAGAGAAAAAAGACAGCTCTAGAATATGAGTGGGGATGGAAAAAGAACAACAACAAAATGACAACCTAAGCCACATAAGACACAGGACCAATGTGATCGAGATAAATTTTCAGATGCTTTTAAAAGGAGAGTGAAGCTAAAACATCCCACGCAATAGTCAGAAAGAAATGTATGGATGCCTCTGGACCATGTGAGTTCACAATTCTTTTGAATAACAACCACCACTACATCTTATATATCACCTTTAACAAAGAATCCCTACAGTGGGCCCACACCGACCCTATGAAGAGTCCACCAAAGAGTAACCCACCCTGATCCAGTCCCCACCCTATTACTCGACATTTACCCCTGACTAATGCACCTAGCCTACACATCCCTGAACACTACGGCCAATTTAGCATGGCCAATTCACCTAACCTGCACATCTTTGGATTGTGGGAAGAAACCAGAGCACCCGAAGGAAACCCACACAGACATGGGGAGAATGCGCAAACCTCACACAATCGCACAAGGTGGGAATTGAACCCGGGTCTTCAGCATGGCAAGGCAGCACGCTAACCACTGAGCCACATATGATAGAATTCATACAGCAGTTTGAGGGAGAGAAGCTGGAATCAGATGTAACATTATTTTGAGTAAAAGGAACTGCAAAGACATGAGCGAGGAGCTGGACAGAGTTGTTTGAAAGATGAGCCTAGCAAGGAAGACAGTGGAGCAGCAATAGGAGAGGTTTATTCAAGAGGCACAGCAGGAATTCATCCCAAGCAAGAAGAAACATACTAAGGGAAGAACTGAAGCATTAATGTGGTGAGGGTTAGTGGGAAGCCAGCAGATTGGAAAACGTTTTAAAAAACAGCAGACGATAACAATAGAAGCAGTTAAGGGGGTGGGGGGGGAAATATGAAATATGAGTATGTGCTAACTAGTAATATAAAAGGGGACTTACAAGAGTTTTTTTGAGATATCTAAAGGTTAAGAGAGAGGCAAGAATGGACCACTGGAAAATGAGGCTGGAGAAGTAATAATGGAGAACAAAGGAATGACAGAGGAACTGAATAAGTGCTTTGCATTGGTTTTCACTGTGGAAGACACCAATAGCACACCAGAATTTCAAGGGAATAACAGGATAGAGCTGACTGTAGTGGATATCACTAAGGAGAAATGCTGGGGAAGCCAAAATGTCTGAATGTGGATAAATCATCCGGGCGAGATGAACAACATTCCAGATTTCTGAAGGAGATAACTGGGAGATTATAGAGGCATTGGTAGTGATCTTTTAGGAATCACTAGAGTCCCTGAAGGCTGAAAAATGGCTAATGTAACACCACCGTTTAAGAAGGGAGAGGGCCAGAAGACAGGAAACTATAGATTGGTGAACCTGACCTTGGTCGCTGCTAAGAGTCCATTTTTGAGGACGAGATTGCGGAGTACTTGTAGAACAGTGATGAAGGGTGGGGTGGCAATTGCTGATTAGTCTTAGAGAGCAATGGGCAAGATAACACCTAAATCCAGAGCCTGGCTCACAAACAAAATATCAATTAGTATTTGAGAAAGCAGAAAAATAAGAAGAAAGTGCTCTGCAACAGTAGAGTCACAGCTTGCAAATAGATCCTTTGGTCCAACCAATCCATGCTGACCAGATATCCCAGTCCAATCCAGTCCCACCTGCCAGCATCCGGCCCATATCCCTCCAAACCTTTCCTATTCATATACCCATCCAAATGCCTTTTAAATGTTGCAATTGTACCAGCCTCCACCACTTCCTCTGGCAGTTCATTCCATACATGTACCACCCTCTGCATGAAAAAGTTGCCCCTTAGGTCTCTTATATCTTTCCCCTCTCACCCTAAACCTATGCTCTCTAGTTCTGTACTCTCCCACCCCAGGGAAACGACTGTCTGTTTATCCTATCCATACCCCTCATAATTTGGTAAACCTCTATAAGGTCACCCCTCAGCCTCCAACGCTCCAGGGAAAACAGCCCCAGCCTATTCAGTCTCTCCCTATAGCTCAAATCCTCCAACCCTGGCAACATCCCTGTAAATCTTTTTTGACCCCTTTCAAGTTTCACAAGATCTTTCCGACAGGAAGGAGACCAGAACTGCACACAATACTCCGACAGTGGCCTAACCAATGACCTGTACAGCCGCAACATGACCTCCCAATTCCTGCACACAATACTCTGACCAATAAAGAAAAGCATACCAAACGTCTTCTTCACTATCCTATCTACCTGCGTCTCCACTTTCAAGGAACTATGAACCTGCACTCCAAGGTCTCTTAGTTCAGCAACACTGCCTAGGATCTTACCATTAAGTGTACAAGTCTTGCTAAGATTTGCTTTTCCAAAATGCAGCACTTCGCATTCATCTGAATTAAACTCCATCTGACACTTCTCAGCCCATTGGCCCATCTGATCAAGACCCCATTGTAATCTGAGGTAATGTTCTTCGTTGTGCAACACACCTCCAATTTTGGTGTCATCTGCAAACTTACTAACTGTACCTGTTATGCTCACATGCTAACCATTTACATATATGATGAAAAGTAGTGGACCTAGCATCGTTCCTTGTGGCACTCCACTGGTCACAGGCCTTCAGTCTGAAAAACAACCCACCATTTGAGCCAGTTCTGTATCCAAATGGCTAGTTCTCCCTGTACTCCGTGAGATCTAACCTTACTAACCTTGTTAAACGCCTTACTGAAGTCCATATAGACCACATCTACTGCTCTGCCCTCTTCAATCCTCTTTGTTACTTCCTCAGAAAACTCAATCAAGTTTGTGACACATGACTTCCCACGCACAAAGCCATGTTGACCATCTCATGTACATCCTGTCCCTCAGGATTCCCTCTAACAACTTGCCCACCACCGACGTCAGGCTCGCTGGACTATAGTTCCCTGGCTTGTCCTTACCACTCTTCTTAAACAGTGGCACCACGTTAGTCAACCTTCAATCTTCCGGCACCTCACCTGTGACTATTGATGATATAAATATCTCAGCAAGAGGCCCAGCGATCACTTCTCTAGCTTCCCACAGAATTCTAGGGTACACCTAGTCAGGTCATGGGGATTTATTCATGCGTTTCAAGACATCCAGCACTTCCTCCATTGTAATATGGACATTATTCAAGGTGTCACTATCTATTTCCCTACATTCTATAGCTTCCATATCCTTTTCCACAGCAAATACTGATGCAAAATACTCCTTTAGTATCTCCCCCAATTTTCTGCGACTCCACACAAAGGCCGCTTTGCTGATCTTTGAGGGACCCTATTCTCTCCCCAGTTACCCTTTCGTCCTTCATGTATTTGTAAAAACCCTTTGGATTCTCCTCTTCTATTTGCCAAAGCTATCTCATGTTCTCTTTTTGCCCTCCTGATTTCCCTCTTGAGTATACTCCTACTGTCTTTATACTCTTCCAAGGATTAACTCGATCTATCCTGTCTATACCTGACATATGCTTCCTTCTTTTTCTCAACCAAACCCTCAATTTCTTTCATCATCCAGCATTTCCTATACCTACCAGCCTTTCCTATACCCTAACAGAAATATACTTTCTCTGGACTCTCATTTTTGAAGGCTTCCCATTTTCCAGCTGTCTCTTTATCTGCGAACATTTGCCCCCAATCAGCTTTTGAAAGTTCTTGCCTAATACCGTCAAAATTGGCCTTTCTCCAATTTAGAACTTCAACTTTTAGATCTGGTCTATCCTTTTCTATCACTATTTTAAAACTAATAGAATTATGGTCGCTGGCCCCAAAGTACTCCCCCACTGACACCTCCGTCACCTGCCCTGTCTTTGTACACAAGAGTAGATCAAGTTTTGCACCTTCTCTAGTAGGTACATCCACATACTGAATCAGAAAATTTTCTTGTACACACTTAAATTCCTCTCCATCTAAACCCTTAATACTATGGCAATCCCAATCGATGTTTGGAAAGTTAAAATCCTCTAACATAACCATGCTATTATTCTTACAGATAGCTGAGACCTCTTACAAGTTTGTTTCCCAATTTCCCTCTGACTATTGGGCGGTCTAGAATACAATCCCAATAAGGTGGTCATTCCTTTCTTATTTCTCAGTTCCACCCAAATAATTTCCCTGGATGTATTTCCGGGTTATCCTCCCTAAGTACGGCTGTAATGCTTACTCTTATCAAAAACATCACTCCCCCTCCTCTCTTGCCTCCCTTTCTGTCCTTCCTGTCACATTTGTATCCTGGAACATTAAGCTGCCAGTCCTGCCCATCCCTGAGCCATGTTTCTGTAATTGCTATGATATCCCAGTCCCATGTTCCTAACCATACCCTGAGTTCATCTACCTTCCCTGTTAGGCCCCTTGCATTGAAATGAATGCAGTTTAATTTATTAGTCCTACCTTGTCCCTGCCTGCCTTGACTGTTTTATTCGCTTCTGTTCTCAACTGCAAAAGTCTCAGATTGATCTCTTTCCTCACTATCTCCTTGAATCCCACCCCCCGCATCTTACTAGTTTAACTCCTCCTGAGCAGCTCTAGCAAATCTCCCTGCCAGTATATTAGACCGCTTCCAATTTAGGTGCAATCCGTCCTTCTTGTACAGGTCACTTCTACCCCAAAAGAGATTCCAATTAGCCAAAAATGTTAATCTTTTGCCCATACACCAGCTCCTCAGCCATGCATTCATCTGCTCTATCCTCCTATTCCTGCCCTCACTAGCTCGTACCATCAGGAAGAATCCAGATATTACTACTCTTGAGGACTTCCTTTTTAAATTCCTGCCTAACTCGCTGTAATCTCCCTTCAGAATCTCCACCTTTTTCCTTCCTATGTCATTGGTTCTAATGTGGACAGTGACCTCTTGCTGGCCCCTCTCCCCCTTGAGAACATTCTGCACCCTCTCTGAGGCATCTTTGATCCTGGCACCAGGGAAACAACACACCATTCTGATTTTTTGCTGCTGGCCACAGAAATGTCTGTCTGTACGTCGGACTAAAGAGTCCCCTAACACAATTGATCTCTTGGAACCTGAGGAACCCCACATTGCATTACAGCCAGTCTCAATACCAGAAACTTGGCTGTTTGTGCTATGTTCCCCTGTGAATCGATCACTCTCATTTTCCAAAACAGCATACTTATTTGAAATGGGGATAGCCACAGAAGATTCCTGCACTAGCTGCCTACTTCTCTTACCTTTCCTGGAGTTAAACCATCTATGTTACTGTATCTGTGACTTTTCCCCCTTCCTATAACTGCGATCCATTACATACTGTTGCTGTTGCAAATTCCTCATTGCCTTCAACTGTCTCTCCAACCGATCCATTCGATCTGATAGGATTCGCAACCAACAGCATTCATTGCAGATATATTCTGCAGTAACCCTTAAACTCTCTAAACTCCCACATCTGACAAGAACTGCATATCACTCTACTAAAGGTCATTTTTACTCCTTCACAATCTACAGACCCAGAAATAACACCATCTTTCTGCCCCACGTTAAAATATAAGCCATAACTATTAATTTAAGTTTAATCAAGACCCCATATCTCAAAAAAAAAATCCTCAAAAAAGAACCCACACATTTAAAACAATTCACTTATCGGTTTCCGTGCTGTGAACTTCACCCAAACAGTTCCTCCAAGATCAGTTGTGAATTTTACTGTTTGTTGATTTTCCCAGATGCACTCCAATATTCAGCGATTCATGAATTCAAACTGCAAAGGCAGTAACTGTGCAGGTTCACTGTGGTGTCAGTTTCTTTCTCTCTCTCTCTCTCTCTCTCTCTCCTGCACCAACTTCACCAGGTGCTTCCTTTGTCTGTTCTTCTCCCTTTTAAAATTGCTTTGACTAAAGGAACACAGTGAAATTTAAACTAGAATATAAAGCTAGCATCAGTGATGGTGACACCTAACAGCATGGTGGCTCAGTGGCTAGCACTGCTGCCTCATAGCAGTAGGGACCCAGGTTCAATTCCGGCCCTGGCAGCTTTCTGTGTGGAGTTTTCCTTGTGTTTGCGTGGGTTTCCTCCGGGTGCTCCGGTTTCCTCCCACAGTCCAAAGATGTGCACGTCAGGTGAATTGACCATTCTTTGTTGCCCATAATGTTAGGTGCATCAGTCAGAGGGAAGTGGGTCTGCGTGGACTTGTTGGGCCAAAGGGCCTGTTTCCACACTGTAGAGAATCTAATCTAATCAATTGTCATAAATACATTTAATATAATAAATGTCCCATATGGGGCAACACAGGAATATTATAAAACAATGATTGACATCCTGAGATATTAGGACTGATGCAATAAAGAGACAGATTTCAGAAGCTTTTCAAAGGAGGAAAGTGATCTAAAGAGGTGGAAAAGTATGGGGAAAATTTTTCAAACCTTGGAATCTACTTAGCTGAAGGCATGGCCACCAGTGATGGGAGTGATTAAAATCAGGGATATTTAAAAGGCTGGAATTAGAGGAGTATGGATACCTAGAAGGGTTAGGGACAGGAGACTGAATGCATAGGAGGGGCAATATCATTTAAGACAAGAATGAGAGCTTGACTGGAGCCAATACAATTCAACAAGTAAAGAAGCAATACAGGAATGGGAACTGCTGTGAATTGTCACAGCAGAAAAGATCTCGATGATCTCAAAGTTAACAAGGATTGAATGGAAGAGACCAGTCAAAGGTGCATTGGAATAGCCAAGTATCGAGGTTTGATGAGGTCACAAATAAGAATTTCAGCAACAGATCAGCTAATATGGGGAGGGGCTGAGCAAGATTTCAGTAGTGGAAACAGGCCGCCTTGGCGAGTATCCAATTGGCAAGTCTGCACCAAGATTGCAAACAGACTGGTTTAGTCTCAGACTGTTTCCAAAAAGAGACAGAGTCAGTGCTCATGGTCTAGTTGATGTCAGTAAATAGTCTTATAGTTTACAAAAGTGAAGGCATCAAGACAGGAGGCAGTGGTGAGGTCGATCTGGAGTCAACAGCATATATGAAAATTAATATTGTGCATTTCTATGATGTTGAGTAAGGACAGCAGGTGTTTGAAAAATAGGATAGAACAAAGGATAGATTCTTGGAGAGCACCCAGAGGTAAATGTTGAGGAAGTAGGAAGATAACCATTTCAAGTCATAATCTGGCATGACTAGATCTCTAAGAATGGAACCAAGTGACAGCAGACTCATCCTGCTAGATAACAGTGAAGAAGCACTGCAGAAGAATGGCATGATTAACCATGACAAAGGCTGCAGATAGATCAAGAAAGATGAGAATGGATAGTTTACTTTTGTTGCAAAAAGCCAAAGTGTGATTTGTGACACAGATTTGATTGTTTCACTACTAAGGTAAGGCAGAATTCCTGAGTGCAGGGATTTAAACACTGGAGTTTCCGGAAAAATGGGCACAGATTTTGGAAGTGACAATATGTTCAAGTGATTTGGAAGGAAGGCATGGTCAAAGGCTGGTCCTTTACAAGAGATGAACGATAATGACAGATTTAAACAGGAGGGTGACATGATCCAAAGACAGAGAACTGTTAACATGGGGGACCTGCAGTCGAAGGTGGATGATGAGTAGTTTAGGCAAAAAATAGTTAAGGAAGCTGAGGTTGTTTCTTAAAACAAAGTTGAGCTCAGATAGGGGAGATAGGAAAGAAACAACACAAAAATGAGAGTTCGGGTCTGTTAGGGAGAAAAATAGCAAAGATAACTAATTGAATACTCTCAATCACAGAGACAATGAATATCACGAGCTACTCAATTAATTTTTAAGTTGAAGGTCGAGGAGGCTGGAAGACATTTTCAACAGATGTTTCAGAAAAAAAACATTTTAAACACAGAATGACAATGTTCAGTTCTCTTTAGTTATTTTGGCTGTAAATTTTGCTAATTTATTTATCCATCAATCCAGTGAATGTTTGCTCTATGAGGGCTGGGTGACTTTGAAAAAGGTGGCAGAGGAGGGGTCAAAGAACATTTTTAAGGCAGAGATAGGTAGATGCTTAACAAAAACAAATTGCTGAACAAACTCAGCAGGTCTGGCAGCATCTGAAAAAAAAAGACGGGCAAACAGATAAATTTTTGTTAGGCAAGGAAATCAATGGTTACAGGAAGTAAATGAGAATATGGAATTCAACACAAACAGAAAAGTAATAATTTTGTTAAAAGGTGAACAGACTCAAAAGGCCAAATAGCTTTTTCTTGCTCCTAATTGGTATGTTTCCTCTCCTTCTAAGTATTTAATTGGCCCAGCATTGATCATGTTTTTCTCTTTCACCAGCCTAATTCCCCCTCACATCTAACAGTGACTAGCTACCCCAGTCTACTTCAAACACAAACATAACACACTGATGTGGTGTAAAAAGACTGTACTGTAAACACCATAACCAACTCATGTCACTTTCACTCCCTTTTTTTTCATTATTTGAATATTAAACTCTGGGAATGCACTTCGTGGCGAACTGGATGACACAATGGGATGAAGCATTATAAAGTGTCATACACAATATATTATTCTGATGTTATAATGAGGCTATGTACATCTAAGATCCCAAATTCGTTCATAACACATATCAACTGTTTAATAGTTGAATTATTTCCAAATGAATAGCAAGTGCCTTACTGAAGCCATGCAAGAAGTGACAGAAGAAATAATCAGTTAATTCAAGTAGCTTTGGCTCAAAGTTCTTATTGAAAATAAAAGCAGATGATGATAGAAATAGTCACCAGTCTGGAAACTTCTGTGGAGGGAGAAATCAAGATAATGACAGGAACTTGCACTGTTTTGAGTGGTGAGTCCAGTGGTGAGAAAGTGTGGAAAGTACACAAGATTGTACCCAAATCAATTCTACATCCTGAGCTTGTGAACCAAGGTCATCTCTAACTAGTCGCAAAGCACTTTCTCACAACACCTTTGAACGACTATAGATGCGTGAGATATAAGAACATTCAAATTCAACTTCTCAAGCCTCCTCTGCAGTTAAACAAGATAATGCTACAGCAAGGTCTGCCATTAATGCCATATTCCCACCTATCCATTTTAAAAATATCCTTGGCCTAAAAAGGTATTCAATTCCACCTCACACTGGGAAAGTGAGTTTGAAAAACTGACAATCTTCACAGAAAAAAATAATTCTGGTTATCTTCTGCTTAAATGAATAAAACATAAGATTTAGGAGCAGAAGTAAGCCATTCAATCTACTGTATTGTGTTTGTGCCACCATTTCATAAGATCATAGCTCATCTGATAAATTTCAACTCCACTTTCCTGCCTTTTCCTTATAACCTTCAATTACCTTACTGATTTAGTCTATCTCAACCTTTATATATTTAATGACCCAGCCTCTACAGCCATACATGATAAAGAATTCCTGAAAAGTCAAACTGTGGTCACTTTCCAAAGATCCAGCTTGGTTTCAATCCGAATTGAAAACATTTCATCATTCTGCAGTTGACAGCACTTTGAATTAGTATACAAGAAACCCGGTAGACCTGAGGAAGTCAGTGGAATCCAGCATGTTTTCAGACCCTTGACAAACAGGAATGTTTTTGTTTTCACATTTTGTTTTAAAAATCCACACTGCAGAGGCTTGTGTTTCATCGTTGTTTCTACATTTGGTATTAAAGGGATTATACTTCTAATTCTAGATTACAGTTTATATATTAACCTGCATTTGCTACTCGTTTTAATGACAGGTTTTGTATGATAATAAATTGATTATTTTGAGTTCATTAAAAGAAACCTGGTGAACAGTCCTTTTGTTCTGGATAGCAGTACAAAAGGGAATAAATTGGCCATGTTGGTGATTAAGTCAACACATTTATACAAATGGTGTGATTGGTGGAGCAATGGGGCTTGATTACCAGTATATTTCTCCTGACACAGTGGTAACAGAATAAAGGAGACAAATACATTATTTTCCAATCTGAGGAGACATTTCCATTGTCGAGGGAGTTTTAGGAAATAAAAACCAATGCATTTATTATTTCAGCAGCCACATCTTTTAGAACTCTAGGGTGAAATTCATCAGGACTTACGGACTTGCCAGCTTTTAGTTCAAATAATTTTCTCTTTTCCTGGTGAATTCCTCCTTCCCTTTCTTCTTCTGATTCATAATTATTTCTGGGTTACTGATATGTTACTTATATACTCAATAATGAAGGCAAGACAGATAATATCACTTCATCAAACAATGTGTTATATTCCACTATCAATTCCCCAGATGCACTTTCAGAGGACCAATGCTCATTTTATTTACCATTTGCCTTTGTAAATGCCTGTAGAATATTACATCTTTTTACATTTAAAAAAAAAGTCATTCACAGGATATTAAGGGCAGCATGATGGTTCAGTGGTTAGAACTGTTACCCCACAGCACCAGTGAACTGGGTTCGACTCCAGCCTGAGGCGACCATCTGTATGAAGTTTGCACGTCGCCCCCATGTCTGCCTGGGTTTCCTCTGAATACTCTGGTTTACTCTCATAGTCCGCAGGTAGCTAGGATAGTGAAGGTGGTGTTTGGTATGCTTTCCTTTATTGGTCAGAGTATTGAGTACAGGGGTTGGGAGGTCATGTTGCGGCTGTACAGGACATTGGTTAGGCCACTGTTGGAATATTGCGTGCAATTCTGGTCTCCTTCCTATCCGAAAGATATTTTGAAACTTGAAGGAGTTTAGAAAAGATTTACAAGGATGGTGTCAAGGTTGAAGGATTTGACATATAGGGAGAGGCTAAGCAGGCTGGGGCTGTTTTCCCTGGAGCATCGGAAGCTGAGGGGTGACCTTGTAGAGGTTTACAAAATCATGAGGGGCATAGATAGGATAAATGGACAAAGTTTTTTCCCTGGGGTGGGGGAGTCCAGAACTACAGGGCATAGGTTTAGGGTGAAAGGGGAAAGGTATAAAAGAGACCTAAGGGACAACCTTTTCACGCAGAGAGTGGTACATGTATAGAATGAGCTAGTACATTCTATGGTGGAAGTGGTGGAGGATAGTACAACTGCAACATTAAAAAGGCATTTGGATGGGAATATGAATTGGAGGGATATGGGCCAGGTGCTGGCAGGTGGGACTACATTAGGTTGGGATATCTGGTCGGCATCCATGGGTTGGACCAAAGGGTCTGTTTCTCTATTACTCCATGTGCAAATTAGGTATATTGGCCATACTAAACTGCCCCACAGTGTCCAAGGATGTGTTGGGCTAGATGGATCAGGCATAGTAAATGTGAGGTTACAGGATACAACAGAGTCTGGGTGTGATGCCCTTGGTGGATTCGTATGAATGACCTTGTTCCACGACGTAAGGTTTCTATGATTCTATGAGGATGTGCATAACAGCATTTATATCCATTTCTAATTGCTCTTCAGAATGTATTTGTGAGCTGCCATCTTGAACCACTGCAGTCCATTTGATATAGGTATACCCAAAGCAGGATTGGGAAGAGACTTCCAGGATTTGAACACAGTGAAGGAACAGTGATATTGTTCTAAGTCAGGAGGGTGCCTGACATGAAGTAGAACTTGCAGTTTCCAAGTATGTCCTTCTCGGTGGTAGAGTTCACAGGCTTGAAAGGTGCTTTCTAAGGAGCCTCAGTGAGTTACAGAGTATTACAGCATGGAAAGAGGCCCTTCAGCCCACTGTGTCCATTCTACTCAGAAAGAACCCAAGTAAACTAATTCCATTTCTTGGCACTTGACCTGAAGCCTCATATGTTGCGGTGTTTCTAGTGTTCGTCTAAATACTTCTTAAATGTTGCAATGGTTCCTGCCTCTACCAGCCTTTCAGGTAATGAATTCCAGATACTCACCAGCCATTGAGTGAGAGAAGTTCTCCATAATTCCCTCATTAAACCCTTGTCGGTTACTTAAATCTATGCTTCCAGGTAATTGATCTCCCTAAGGGAAGAAATGAATTCCCATTGACACTATAGCTCTTCATAATCTTGCACACCTCAAACTAGTCTCCCCTCAGCCTTCTCTGCTCCAAGGAAAACAATCCTGGCCTATATAGGATCTCTTCACAGCCAGAATCTCCTCTGCACATCTCCAATGCAATCAAATCCTTCCCACAGTGCGATGGAAAGAACTCTATACAGATCTCATCAGAAATATTATATCCACTGCTGCCACTGTATATCGAGGTGGAGGGAGTGAATATTGAGGATGTTAGGTGGTGTGCCAATCAAGTGGGCTGCTTTGTGCTGATGGTGTCAAACTTCTTGAGGTTTGGAGTCACAGCCATCCAGGCAAGTGAAGAATATTCTAGGCTGGAAATGTGTTGCTGGAAAGGCGCAGCAGGTCAGGCAGCATCCAGGGAACAGGAGAATCGACGTTTCGGGCATAAGCCCTTCTTCAGGAATGAGGAAAGTTTGTCCAGCAGGCTAAGATAAAAGGTAGGGAGGAGGGACCTGAGGGAGGGGCGTCGGAAATGTGATAGGTGGAAAGAGGTCAAGGTGAGGGTGATAGGTCAGACTGGGGTGGGGGCGGAGAGGTCGGGAAGAAGATTGCAGGTTAGGAAGGCAGTGCTGAGTTCGATGGATTTGACTGAGACAAGGTGGGGGGAGGGAGAATGAGGAAACTGGTGAAATCCGAGTTCATCCCTTGTGGTTGGACGGTTCCTAGGTGGAAGATAAGGCGCTCTTCCTCCAACCGTCGTTTTGTTGTGGTCTGACGATGGAGGAGTCCAAAGACCTGCATATCCTTGGAGGAGTGGGAGGGGGA
>NC_057725.1:23317097-23318852 GCF_004010195.1 Chiloscyllium plagiosum | reverse complement strand
ATTGGCAGGTTAGGTGGATTAGACATGCTAAATTGCCCATTGCAACCAGGGATGTGCAGGCTAGGTGGATTGGCCAGGCTAAATGGCACATAGTGACCAGGGATGTGTAGGTTTAGTGGATTGGCCGTGCTAAATTGCCCATAGTGACCAGGGATGTGTAGGTTAAGTGGATTGGCCATGCTAAATTGCCCATAGTGACCAGGGATGTGCAAGTTAGGTGGTTTGGCCATGCTAAATAGCCCATAGTGACCAGGGATGTGCAGGGTAGGTGGACTGGCCATGCTAAACTGCCCATAGTGGCGAGGGATGTGCAGGTTAGGTGGATTGACCATGTTAAATCACCCATAGTGACCAGGGATGTGCAGGTTAGGTGGAATGGCCGTGCTAAATAGCCCATAGTGACCAGGGATGTGCAGGTCAGGTGTACTGGCCATGCTAAATGACCCATTGTGACCAGGGATGTGCATGTTAAGTGGATTGGCCATGCTAAATGGCTCATAGTGACCAGGGATGTGCAGTTTAGTTGGATAGCCCCTGCTAAATGGCCCATAGTGACCAGGGATTAGTAGGTTATGTGGATTGACCATGCTAATTTGCCCATAGTGACCAGGAATGTGTAGGTTAGTTGGATTGGCTATGCTAAATGGCCCATTGTGACCTGGGATGTGCAGGTTAGGCGGTGTGGCCATGCTAAATTACCCGTAATGACCAGGGATGTATAGGTTAGGTGGATTGTCCATGCTAAATAGCCCATAGTTACCAGGGATGTGCAGCTTTGGTGGAATGTCCATACTAAATAGCCCATAGTTACCAGGGATGTGCAGCTTTGGTGGAATGTCCATACTAAATGGCCCATAGTGACCAGGGATGTGCAGGTTATGTGGATTGGCCATGCTAAATTGCCCATAGTGACGAGGGATGAGTAGGTCAGGTGGAATGGCCATGCTAAATTTCCCATAGTGACAAGGGATGTGCAGGTTGGTTGTATTGGCCGTGCAAAATGGCCCATAGTGACCAGGGATGTGTAGGTTAAGTGGATTGACCATGCTAAATTGCCCACAGTGACCAGGGAAGTGTAGATTAGGTGGATTGGCAATGCTAAATGGCCCATAGTGACCAGGGATGTGCAAGTTTGGTGGATTGGCCATTCTAAATAGCCCATATTTACCAGGGATGTGCAGGCTAGGTGGATTGTCCATGCTAAATTGCCCATAGTGACCAGGGATGTGTAGGTTAGGTGGATTAGCCATGTTAAATTGCCCATAGAGACCAGGGATGTGCAGATTAGGTGGATTGGCCATGCTAAATTGCCCATATGGAGCAGCGATGTGAAGGCTAGGTGGATTGGCCATGCCAAATTGTCCATAGTGATCAGGGATGTGTAGGTTAGGTGGATTGACCTTGCTAAATTGCCCATAGTGACCAGGGATGTACAGGTTAGGTGGATTGGCCATGCTAAATTACCCATAATGACCAGGGAAGTGCAGGTTAGGTGGATTGGCCATGCATGCTAAATGGCCAATTGTGACCAGGGATGTGCAGGGTAGGTGGATTGGCCATGCTAAACTAACCATAGTGACCAGGGATGTGCAGGTTAGGTGGATTGGCCATGCTTAATTGCCCATAGTGACCAGGAATGTGTAGGTTAGGTGCATTGGCCATGCTCAGTGGCCTACAGTGACCAGGGATGTGCAGGCTAGTTGGATTGGCCATGCTAAATGGCCGATAGTGACCAGGGATGTGTAGGTTAGGTGG
>NC_057725.1:23306744-23316385 GCF_004010195.1 Chiloscyllium plagiosum | reverse complement strand
AGGTTAGGTGGATTGGCCATGCTAAATAGCCCCTAGTGAGAAGGGATGTGCAGGTTAGGGGTTTTGGCCATGCCAAATTGTCCATAGTGACCAGGGATGTGTAGGTTAGGTGGATTGACCATGCTAAATTGTGCATGGTGACCAGGGAGGTACAGGTGAGGTGGATTGGCCATGCTAAATTACCCATAATGACCAGGGAAGTGCAGGTTAGTGGATTGGCCATGCTAAATTACCCATAATGACCAGGGAAGTGCAGGTTAGGTGGATTTGCCATGCATGCTAAATGGTCCATAGTGACCAGGGATGTGCCGGTTAGGTAGATTGGCCATGCTAAGTCACCCATAGTGACGAGGGATGTGCAGGTCCGATGTATTGGCTATGCTAAATAGCCCATAGTGACCAGGGATGTGCAGGTTAGGTGGATTGGCCACGCTAAATGACCATAGTGACCAGGATGTGCAAGTTAGGTGGATTGGCCAGGCTAAGTAGCCAATAGTGACAAGGGATGTGTAGCTTAGTTGGATTGGCCAGGCTAAATTGCCCATAGTGGCCCGGGATGTGTAGGTTAGGTGAATTGGCCATGCTAAATTGCACATAGTGACCAGCGATGTGTAGGTTAGTTGGATTGGCTATGCTAAATGGCCCCTAGTGAGAAGGGATGTGCAGGTTAGGGGTATTGGCCGTGCTAAATGGCCCATCGTGACCAGGGATGTGTAGGTTAAGTGGATTGACCATGCTAAACCGCCCACAGTGACCATGGAAGTGTAGATTAGGTGGATTGGCTATGCTAAATGGCCCATTGTGACCAGGGATGTGCAGGTTATGTGGACTGGCCATGTTAAATGGTCCATTATGACCAGGGATGTGTTGGCAAGGTGGATTGGCCATGCTAAGTAGCCCATAGTGACCAGGGATGTGCAGGTTTGGTGGATTGGCCATGCAAAATGGCCCATAGTGACCAGGGATGTGTAGGTTAGGTGGATTAGCTATGTTAAATTGCCCATAGAGACCAGGGAAGTGCAGGTTAGGTGGATTGGCCATGCTAAATAGCCCCTAGTGAGAAGGGATGTGCAGGTTAGGGGAATTGGCCGTGCTAAATGGCCCATAGTGACCAGGGATGTGTAGGTTAAGTGGATTGACCATGCTAAACTGCCCACAGTGACCATGGAAGTGTAGATTAGGTGGATTGGCCATGCTAAATAGCCCATAGTGACTAGGGATGTGCAGGTTTGGTGGATTGGCCATGCTAAATTGCCCATAGTGAACAGGGATGTGTAGATTAGGTGGATTAGCCATGTTAAATAGCCCATAGAGACCAGGGATGTGCAGGTTAGGTGGATTGGCCATGCTAAATTGCCCATAGGGACCAGCGATGTGAAGGACAGGTGGATTGGCCATGCCAAATTGTCCATAGTGACCAGGGACGTGTAGGTTAGGTGGTTTGACCATGCTAAATTGCCCATGCTGACCAGGGATGTACAGGTTAGGCGGATTGGCCATGCTAAATTTCCCATAATGACCAGGGATGTGCAGGTTAGGTGGATTGGCCATGCTAAATTACCCATAATGACCAGGGAAGTGCAGGTTAGGTGGATTGGCCATGCATGCTAAATGGCCCATAGTGACCAGGGATGTGCAGGTTAGGTAGATTGGCCATGCTAAATCGCCCATAGTGACGTGAGATGTGCAGGTCAGATGTATTGGCCATGCTAAATGGCCCATAGTGACCAGGGATGTGTAGGTTAGGTGGATTAGCCATGTTAAATAGCCCATAGAGACCAGGGATGTGCAGGTTAGGTGGATTGGCCATGCATGCTAAATGGCCCATAGTGACCAGGGATGTGCAGGTTAGGTGGATTGGTCATGCTAAATTACCCATAGTGACCAGGGTTGTATAAGTTAGGTGGATTGTCCATGCTAAATTACCCATTGTGACCAGGGATGTGTATTTTAGGTGGATTGTCCATGCTAAATGGCCCTTACTGACCAGGGATGTGTAGTTTAAGTGGATTAACCATGCTAAATAGCCCATAGTGACCAGGATGTGTAGATTCGGACGATTGGCCATGCTAAATGGCCCATAGTGATCAGGGATGTGCAGGTTTAGGTGGATTGGCCATGCTAAATTACCCATAATGACCAGGGAAGTGCAGGTTTACGTGGATTGGCCATGCTACATTACCCATAATGAGCAGGGAAGTGTAGGTTAGGTGGATTGGCCATACTAAATTACCCATAATGACCAGGGAAGTGTAGATTAAGTGGATTGGCCATGCTAAATGGCCCATAGTGACAAGGGATGTGTAGGTTAGGTGGATTGGCCATGCTAAATTGCCCATAGTGAACTCGGATGTGCAGGTAGGTGGATTGCCCCTGCTAAATGGCCCATAGTGACCAGGGATGTGTAGGTTAGATGGATTGGCCATGCTAAATAGCCCATAGTGACCAGGGATGTACAGTTTAGGTGGATTGTCCGTGCTAAATGGCCCATAGTGACCAGGGGTGTGCAGGTTAGGTGGATTGGCCATGCTAAATTTCCCATAGTGACCAGGGATGTTTGATTAGGTGGATTGGCCATGCTAAATGGCCCATAGTGACCAGGGATGTGTAGGTTAGATGGATTGGCCATGCTAAATTACCCATAGTGACCAGGGATGTACAGTTTAGGTGGATTGTCCGTGCTAAATGGCCCATAGTGACCAGGGATGTGTAGGTTAGGTGGATTGGCCATGCTAAATTACCCATAATGACCATGGAAGTGTAGGTTAGGTGGATTGGCCATGCTAAATTACCCATAATGACCAGGGATGTGCAGGTTAGGTGAATTGGCCATGCTAAATTACCCATAATGACCAGGTAAGTGTAGGTTAGTCAGATTAGTCATACTAAATTACCCATAATGACCAGGGATGTGTAGATTAAGTGGATTGGCCATGCTAAATGGCCCATAGTGACCAGTGATGTGTAGGTTAGGTGGATTGGCCATGCTAAATTGCCCATAGTGAACTCGGATGTGCAGGTAGGTGGATTTCCCATGCTAAATGGCCCATAGAGACCAGGGATGTACAGTTTAGGTGGATTGGCCATGCTAAATTGTCCATAGTGACCAGGGATATGTAGGTTATGTGGATTAGCCATGCTAAATTGCCCATAGTGACAAGGGATGTGCAGGTTAGGTGGATTAGCCAAGCTAAATTGCCCATAGTGACCAGGGATGTGCAGGTCCGTGGATTGGCCATGCTAAATTGCCCATAGTGACCAGGGATGTGTGCAGGCTAGGTTGGTTGGCCACTCGAAATGTAGGATTATAGGGATGGGGTCGACGTGGGATGCTCTTTAGAGTGTCAAAGGGCTAAATAGCCTGCTTCCATGCTGCAGAGATACTATGATTTTGCTTTTGTATGTTCAGTGCTAGAAACAGGGGGTTGCTTCTCTGTATTCTGTTTGCAAAGATGAATGTTTTCTTGTATAAAGTTTCATCAGCCACTTGTCCTCCCATTCCATACAATTGTCGATATCCTTTTACAGTCCTGCTCATGGCAGACTATACTTTCAAATTTTGTACATCCCATGAATTTTGAAATTGTACATTGAAAACCAAGGTCTGGGAATTAATATTTTTCAGGAAGTGCAGGAATAAAGCAGTTAATGTTAAGGTTAATTATCTACTGCACTGACAAATGACCTTAAGAAATGGAATTGGATGTGTGCTACAGCGCCTGTCCTCTTTTCAACATGATTGTAGCAGATCTTCTACTTCCAATTTACTTTCAGACTCTATCACCATAACCTTCTGTTCCCTTGGCAGTGAAATTTGAGAGCAAACTAGACTGCCATAATGGTAGTCCTAATATGGCAAGTTGTTTAGTATAGTATAGCACATAAAACGTAGAATATTATAGCGCAGTACAGGCTCTTTGGGCCTCGAGATTGCACCAATCTGTGAAACCAATCTGAAGCCTGTCTATCCTACACTATTCAATTTTCATCCATATGTTTATCCAATGACCATTTAAATGTCCTTAAAGTTGGTAAGTCTACTACTGTTGCAGGCAGGGTGTTCCACGCCCCTACTACTCTCTGACATCTGTCCTGTATCTACTACCCCTCAATTTAAAGCTATGTCTCCTCCCATGCTTGCCATCGCTGTCTGAGGAAAAAGGCTCTCACTCTCCACCCTATCTAACCCTCTGATTATCTTATATGCCTCAATTAAACCAACTCTCAACCTTCTTTTCTCTAACGAAAACAGTTTCAAGTCCCTCAGCTGTTCCTCATAAGACCTTCTCTCCATACCAAGCAATATCCTAGTAAATCTCCTCTGAGCTCTTTCCAACGCTTCCGCATCCTTCAATGATGTGGTGACCAGAACTGCACGCAATACTCCAAGTGTGGCCACATCAGACAGCTGCAGCATGAAATATGTATTTGGAGCCAAACCTTGTGAAAGGCTGTGAGATTTTCCTAGGAAGCAGCAGTTATGTTTCCAATAAGCAGAGTTAGAGATGGGTAAAAACAATAGAATGTAATTGCTGTGAACTATTCCAGTAGGAAATTATAGAGTCATAGAGCCATAGAGATGTACAGCATGGAAACAGACCCTTCGGTCCAACCCGTCAATGCCGACCAGATATCCCAACCCAATCTAGTCCCACTTGCCAGTACCCGGCCCATATCCCTCCAAACCTTTCCTATTCATATACCCATCCAAATGCCTCTTAAATGTTGTAATTGTACCAGCCTCCACCACATCCTCTGGCAGCTCATTCCATACACGTACCACCCTCTGTGTGAAAACGTTGCCCCTTAGGTCTCTTTTATATCTTTCTCCTCTCACCCTAAACCTATGCCCTCTCGTTCTGGACTCCCCGACCCCCCGTCTATTTATCCTATCCATGCCCCTCATAATTTTGTAAACCTCTATAAGGTCACCCCTTAGCCTCCGACGCTCCAGGGAAAACAGCCCCAGCCTGTTCAGCCTCTCCCTGTAGCTCAGATCCTCCAACCCTGGCAACATCCTTGTAAATCTTTTCTGAACCCTTTCAAGTTTCACAAATTAGTAACTTTTAATGTGTAAGTAAATTAATGAGTTAATGGCTGCATCTACAATTTTGTGGAAGTTCATCAACATGGGTATGCTCAGGTGGTGGTTCGAAGGGTAAGGCTGAGGAGATGAACCTGAACATGTTAATTTCAGAGACATAATGGGACTAATCCCATCAAAACAAGAGGTCTTAATTGTCTCCAGACTCAGGATGAGGTTAAAGTTAATATCAGTAATAACTGTCAGACAGAATGAAGCATTGAAGTGCATTTTTTAAAGTAAGTGTCATTGAGATTAGAAAAAGAGAGAAACATGAGCCAAAATGACCAGATTTCTCTCCAGGAAACCCTGTTGGAACAAATGGCGGAAAAGAGGATTCAAGGAAGTTATGAGAGCTTTGGCAGTTAACAAAATGAACACTATGCTGGGAAAGAGATTAGACATCAGGCTTATTTCAATAAAGTAGCATTTAATAACTGTAAAGGTGGATTTACAGAAGTTAAGAGCAGGGATAAAATTGTCTCAACTAACATCAGACTTTTTAAGACTGGAGAGGAAGCTTTGTAAGAAATGGAATGGTGGGGGAAGTTAGAGAATACTGTTGATTAGATTTGGCTATGAAAATCTGACATAGAAGAATGTATTGTAGATCCCATATTTCCTCGGATGGTAGACAGTTTGTTTAGTGTGCCAGCCAAGCGAAACCATCTTCAAATGGAGTTTCAGCTTCCAGTTTGATTTCAAGTCTTTGGAATGAAGCTTGAGTTGACAAACTTTGACTCTGAGCTCAGAGTGCTATCAATTGAATTACGGCTAACAGATCTAAAAAACCTAAGAAGGGTAAGAGGAATCAAAGTAGTGGTTTTTTAAAGATTCATGTATGGAATGTGGGCATTGCTGCCTGGCAAGCATCTATTATCCATTCCAGTTGCCCTTGACAAGATACTGGTGAGCTGCCTAATTGATATGCAGGAGTCCATGTGCTGTAGGTAAACCCCCAATACTGTTAGGGAGGGAATTCTAGGATTCCAGCAACAATGAAGGAACAGTAATATATTTCCAAAACAGGACAATAAGTGGCTTGGAGGAGAATTTTCAGGTGGTGGCATTCCCATAAGCTACTCCACATGCTGTTCTAGATAGTATGGTTGTTGTGATGAAATGTAGCTTTAAGGAATGTCCTGTCCTGTTTTAAATCAAGAGAAGTGCTATAAACCTGATGTCAAGGTGCCTACTCCATGGAAAGCTGAGTAAATTGTTTCATTTTTTTTTAATTAGACAGAAGAAGCATGATTGTGTGGACTCACTCTCACACATACCCAAGGTTTTAGTTTTACTTTCAGTTATTGAAGTTGGGGTTTTGGAGCTGAAGCTGCAAGATACAGCTGTCTCTCTTCTACTGCAAAGATCTGAGTTCTCTCTCTGCTGCTAGACTCATTCATTCAGTTTTTCCTTTTCCTGGATTGGAAGAAATGGTAAGGAATATCTGTTTTGCTGAATTTGCCTTTTCCAAGGCCATGTTTATGAGATGCTGCTGTACTGGAACAGTTGATGAGTAATATAGTTTTTGTAATAAATTATTCTGTTAGGTATTTCAAGGTAAAATAATGCAATTTTTTTGTTTGTATTTAAACAGTGGTGTAAGAACAATTGCGTTTTTCTTAAAGCCTAGTAGTTTGAGAAATTAAGTTATATCTGGAACACAGTGCCTTACACTCACCTTTAAATAAGATAAAATTTAGGGTCTGGGTTATCTCTTGAGATGTTTTGAGTGGACCTGATCTGATCCATAACTGTAGGCTTGGAAGGAATTGTCTAAGGATCTTTGGTGAATTTCTGCAGAGTATCTTATAGATCATTACACTGGTGCTACTGTGTATCAATGGTGGAGTGACCAAACATTTGTGACTGCAATGCCAATCAAGTGGGCTGCATTGTCCTGGATGGTGTCAAGTTTTCTTCAGCATTGTCAGAGCTGCACTCACCCAGGCAAGTTATGTGTATTCCAACAACCCCTGACTTGTGCCTTGTAGATTGTGGATAGGCTTTGGGGAGTAAGGAAGTGAATTACTTGCTGCAGTATTCTTAGCTTCTGACCAGTTCCTGTAACTATTGTATTTATATGGCAAGTTTAATTGAGGTTCTGGTCAATGGCAACCCCCAGGATGTTGATATTGGGGGATTCAGTGAAGGTAAAAGTATTGAGTGTTAAGGGGTAGTGGTTAGCTTATCTTTTATTGCAGATGGTCATTGCCTGGCATTTGAACGGCACTATGTTACTTAACACTTTTTAACCCAAGCCGGGATATTATCCATATCTTGTTGCATTTAAACATGAACTGCTTTAGTATCTGGGGAGTTGTGAATGGTGCAGAACATTGTACAATCATTGGTGAGCATTGCCACTTCTGACTTTAGGATGGAGGGGAGGTCATTGATTAAGCAGCTGAAAATAGTTATGCCTAGCATACTACCCTGAGGAACTTCTGCAGAGATATCCTAGAGCTGAGATGACTGACCTCCAACAACCACAACCACCTTCCCATGTGCCAAGTATGACTCAAATCAGTGGAGAGTTTTCCCTCAATTCCCATTGTTTGCAGTTTTTCTAGGGCTCTTTGGTGCAACACCCAGTTGAATGCATCCCTGATGCTAAGGGATATCACTATCACCTCACCTCTGGAATTCAGCTCCTTTGTTCATGTTTGAACCAAGACTGTAACAGGGTCAGGAGCTAAATGACCCTGGCGGAACTCAAGCTGGGTGTCACTGAGCAGGTTATTATTGAATAGCTGATGCTTTATAATGCTATTGATGACATTTTCCATCACTTTACTGATGATCAAGAGTAGACTGATGGGAGATGGCATTTGGCCAGGTCAGATTTGTCCTGCTTTTTGTGTACAGGACATACCTCAGCAAATTTCTACATTGTTGGGTAGTTGGTGATGCTGGAGATCTACTGGAACAGCTTGATTTTGAGTGCAGCAAGTTCTGGAGCGCAAGTCCGGAGAAAGCAAAGCTGGACCATTGACCTGGGCTGAAGATTATTGCAAATGCTTCAGCATTATCTTTTACACTGCTGTGCTAACCTCTTCCATCATTGAAGATGGGAATATTTGTGTCGCTTCCTCATCTAGTGAGCTATTTAATTGTCCACCATCGTTCATGACCAGATGTGGCCGGACTGCAGAATTTAAATCTGATAACATTGATTGTGGGATCGTTAACCTCTGTCTGTCTTGCTGGTTATGCTATTTGACACACAAATGTCGTCCTGTTTTGTAGCTTCACCAAGTTGACAACTTATTTTTAGGTATTCCTGGTACAGCTCCTAGTGTGCCATCCTGCACTCCACTGTTGGAAATTGGAATAAGAATCCTTAATGACCATTTCAGTTGGCTGATTTATACAGGGGATTTAAAAACAGATGGGGGTGACTGAAAGATTGTTCATTACCATATTTAAGAAATTAATCAAAAGAACCAGTTTTGAGAGTGTCAAAGGTAGAACTGAAAATGAGGACCAGCCCTGAATACATACTGAGTTAAAGAAAGAACTTCCATTTGTATAGTGCTTTTCATACTCAGGAATTTTAAAGTATTCCACAGCCAATCAAATACTTTTTATGATCTCGTCCCTGTTGTAATCCAGGAAAGGTACCAGCCAATTTGCACAGAGCAAAACAGCAATGTGATTATGAGTGTAGGAACAAATTATTGCAGATGTTGGAATCCGTACTGAAAACAACAAATGCTGGAAATCACAACCGGTCAGACAGTGTCCATGCTCCCCCCCTCATGGACGCTGTCTCACCTGCTGAGCTGTCCACCATTTGTTGTTTTCAATGTGATATGACCTGTTTCAGTAATATTGTTTGAGCGAGAAATATACAAATATTGGCCTTTACACTGAGGGGATCTACCCTACCCATCCTTAAAAAAGAATACTTGATCATAAACTAGGACAAATAGGAGTAGGCCAATTGACAATTGAAAGTAGATGCCCACTCTATATACATTCCACTGAAATTGATGGAATGAAAATCAGGCAGTTTCAGAGACAAGAGGTAAATGATTCTTTCTGCCAGTTATTCAGGTCAGGAGAGAACTCAGTATTAGTCTCATAAACTTGACTGAGTTTTTTGAAGAAGTAACAAAGAAGATTGATGAGTACAGAACAGGAGATGTGATCTATACAGACTTCAGTAAGGTATTCAACAAGGTTCCCCATGGGACACTGATTAGCAAGGTTAGATCTCATGGATTACACGGAGAACTAGCCATTTGGATACAGAACTGGCTCAAAGGTAGAAGACCGAGGGTGGTGGTGGAGGGTTGTTTTACAGACTGGAGGCCTGTGACCAGTGGAGTGCCACAAGGATCGGTGCTGGGCCCTCTACGTTTTGTCATTTACATAAATGATTTGGATACGAACATAGGAGGTAAAGTTAGTAAGTTTGCAGATGACACCAAAATTGGAGGTGTAGTAGACAGTGAAGAGGGTTACCTCATATTACAACAGGATCTGGACCAGATGGGCCAATGGGCTGAGAAGTGGCAGATGGAGTTTAATTCAGATAAATGCGAGGTGCTGC
>NC_057725.1:23287568-23306717 GCF_004010195.1 Chiloscyllium plagiosum | reverse complement strand
AGAGGTTTACAAAATTATGAGGGGCATGGATAGGGTAAATAGACAAAGTATTTTCCCTGGGGTCGGGGAATCCAGAACGAGAGGGCATAGGTTTAGAGTGAGAGGGGAAAGATATAAAAGAGACCTAAAGGGTAACTTTTTATGCAGAGGGTGGTACGTGTATGGAATGAGCTGCCAGAGGATGTGGTGGAGGCTAGTACAATTACAACATTTAAGAGGCATTTGGATGGGTATATGAATAGGAAAGGTTTGGAGGGATATGGGCCGGGTGCTGGCAGGTGGGACTAGATTGGGTTGGGATATCTGGTCGGCATGGACAGGTTGGACCGAAGGGTCTGTTTCCATGCTGTACATCTCTATGACTCTATGACTCTCGTGCTGTGCCAGCCAATAAAAGAGACAAGACAGATAACATTATCTCAGAAGGGGTAGGAAGAGGTGGGTTTTTTTTTAGCTACACACTGTCTTGAATACATTGGATGAACAGTTGGCTGTTTCTAGATTGAAGGCTCCATGTTACATTTTACATACATTTACTCTTAGTTATAGACTACTCTCATAAACAACTACATGCTCACTCTGTTCTCTGAAGTCCATTGATATCAAGCAATGTTTAGTAGCAGCCTAGGATAATGAATGGAAACACTCCCATAGCTCATTTGTATCTTGTGTCACCACATGATCTCCCTTGTCTGCAAGAAGAAACAGAGCAACACCATTGTGGGCCTTATTTTAGATTTTACTGCCAAATGAATATATTGACCTGTAAATGAACAGGCACATAAATAGTTGAAAACTAACATATATTTCCATACAAGTTGCTAACTTTGCTAACTGTTTGTATAGTAGAAAATAATAAATCACTTGGAGCTATGTGCTAAATTAATTGTAATCAATCTTCTTCCACAATGAATCTTTTGCCCTTTTCTCACCAGCTTTAGGAGTCAAATACCTAAACTCCTACTGTTTTTAAAGTTTTGTAATGATGTCTTCAGAGACTCCAGATAGAACATGTTGTTTTGAAAAGTGCAAATTATAGATACAATTACTAACACATTCTGAATTTACAGAGTTGTTCAACAGAAACCAGCAGACTCATCAATGAACATGCCTCTATCTGAAATGAATGGATTGGCTTCTCCCTCAAACCAACTGCCTAGCGATAAACAAGATATATAGGGGAAAATGGTAAATGTACCTATTGAAACCAGTGATTGTCTCTATGCATGTCATTTTAGACAGGTTTAATCACAAGAGAATGATTATGAATGAGGGAGGTAATTTGGTTCATTTTCACTACAGTATCCAGTAAATATCTGTTGTCCCTCCCCATTGCAGATTTTAATTATGCCTTAAATTATTCCTCAGAAGCTCAATCACTTGATGTTAAGACTTTTGATTTCCATAAGCCAGAAATAATCACACATTTAGACTCAAAAGGCTCCACATTGCAGCTTCATAGAGTATTTTTCTTTCAGCTCTCCATGCTGATGATAGACTGATGGATTGGTACTTGGAACATGATTGAGGGCTCAGTGAATGAGGTACCCAAGGATATGTATTGAAATAACAATTAGCTTTCAGCTCTTTATCAAAATTATAACAACAATATAATAACCCCCTACTTTTGAAAAAATAAATAATGCCTCTGCATCAATGACATTGTTCTAATCATTAACTTTTTTCCTAATCTAAAGATTAGCAATTGATATTTATAAATAAACTGAACACGCTAAGAGTTTTTTAAATAGCTTTTGTTTTGTGAAAATATTATGCTCAGCAATACTTAGTTGGTAGGGTGTTGTGCCTCCATCTAATGTATTTGGTAGATGATGCTGTCAGTGATGAATTGACACAACACATGGGCAATATTGTATCTGCTGCTTCTGGAATTAAAAAAGTTGTGCTTAATGATGACAATGGTCACTTCTCAGTGACTTGGTGTTTCAATGCTTGTTATTGATGTTGGTGATGTTGTGTCACTAATTGGTAGCACTGCTGGTGTTGATGTTGATTGAACTGAGATGCTTAAAACAATTAAAGGAATTGGTAGGGCAGATAAGATCAAACTATTATAGTCTATTTGTTATAATCACAAACAAAGAAGCATAACCTTACAATTAGATCTGGGTAGTTCAGGGGTACTAGCAGAAAACACCTTTTTACACAAAGAGTTATGGAAAGTTAGAACTCTGCCCCAAAAAGTTGTTGAGGTTAGGTGTTAATTAAACTTTTAAAATTTAAGATTTTTGTTCAACAAGAGTGTTAAGAAATAAGCAGGTCAGCTATGATTTAAATGAAAAGTAGTGCAGGCTTTAGGGGCTGACATCTATTCTTCTATTGCTACATCACAACATTAGAATTGATTTGCATGGTATACAATTAAAGCATGACTTTTTCTCTTCTCTTATATAGTTAAATATTCCATTTGCTTTGTTGACTACTGTTTCATTGTATTTGAATTAGGCTCTCAAACAAATCTAGCTTCACCTTCAACAACTCTGGAATCATCATGAAATACCCATGTCACTAATTTTTCTTCCGATGCATCACATGTAATACTTATGCATATTAAAATTTACCTATTATTATTTCATCTGCTTACATCTCTTATCTAGCTCATTGCTTAGTTCCTGAGATATCTCTGCAGATTCCATTGGCCCTCCTGGTTAGATATTGTATGAATTTGACAAGTTTGCATAAGGAGATAAATTATTCCCTTGCTGAATGAATGTCATTAAACACAAGTTCCTTTTCAATAGCATTGTCTATGATTAAAATGACATCTAAATCACCTTAAAGCTATTAAAGTATGTTTGAAGTGTAGTCATTGTAGTAATACAGGGAAAAGCAGGAAACACAAGAGGATCCCTGGGTACACAATACAGAACCACATAACCTAAAGATCACCTCTCAAACAAGTATGTTCTGCTTAAGTCAATTACCTTGAATCCCTGCTGCTCTCTTTAAGAAGCACTTTATCTATCAAATGCTGGCTTGAAATCAAATGGTGGACGTTCCAAGACCAAAACATTCCTGAAAAAAATGTCTAAGAGAGTGGACAGGCAAATATTTTCCTCTGGAATTTCTGCTACAATAGATTACAAAAGAGGTAATCCTCAAGTTTTCTCCTGATTACTATTTTATCTTACATAATTAATTTGTTCATTGTTGTCAGGGCCTTCTTAAAAATGGACATTGTTTTAAACTGTTTCCAATCTGCTGCCATCTCCCAGAGTTCAGAATCTCACAAAGTCTCTCATAGAGTCATGCAGCATGGAAACAGACCCTTGAGTCCAACTCGTCCATCCAAACAGATATCCTGAACTGATCTCGTCCCATTCGCCACATTGGCTCATATTCCTCTAAACTCTTCCTATTCATATACCCACCCAGATGCCTTTTTAATGCTTTGGATTAGATCCCCTACAGTGTGGAAATAGGTCATTTGGCCCAACAGGTGCACACCAACCCTCCAAAGATTAACCCACCTAGACCCATTTCCCTCTGATTAATACACCAAACACTATGGGCAACTTAGTACGGCCAATCCACCTGACCTGCACATCTTTGGATTGTGGGAGGAAACTGGAGCACCTGGAGAAAATCTGCACAGACATGGGGAGAATGTGCAAACTCCACACAGATAATCACCTAAGGTTGGAATTGAACCCAGGTCCCTGGCACTGTGAGGCTACTGTGCCACCCAAATATATCAATTAATTACCTACACACTTCCTCTGGCAGCTTGTTCCATTCACACATCACCCTCTGTGTGAAAAAGTTGCCACTCAGATCTCTTTTAAATCTTTCCCCCTCACCTTTAATCTATGCCCGATAGTTTTGGACTCCCTAATCTGAGAAAAAGACCTTGGCTATTTACCCTGTCGATGTCCCTCATGATTTTATAAACCTCTACAAGGTCACCCCTCAGCCATCTTTGGTCTCATTTATTATTTGGGCGATACCATTGATTTTAAACCCTGGTAGCCTCACTAGGAGTTCATTTAATGCCAACGTTTTCATTTATCTTTGGATTATTGCTGTTCATGTTGCTTGAATTCTGGCCTTTCAGCATCCCTATGTTTCTTCATTTCATCACTGAAAACTGCACCTTCGCCTTCACTGCACCTTCACTGAGATCTCAATCTCTAGGGTTCTCCAACTCTCCACCTTCTTCTAATAATCTCCTTAAAACCAACTTGTTTTGACTAAACTAGTATCCCAATGTCTCTTTCTTTAATTTGACATCAGTTTGCATTTCATTTGGTTTCCATGAAATATCTTGGGACATGAGGCCAGGTTACAGATATGATATGAATGTAAGTTTTTTCTGTTGTGTATTACATAGGTCTTTGTTGATCAATACCAGAAGAAATGGTAATTTAATAATTAAAATTTAGTCTTCTGTTTCAGTACCATTAGTAGCTTTTAAAGTTGGAATTTCTTCTGTTTACTCTCTCACTGCTTTAAGACTGAGATGATTTATTCTTACTGTCATATTCAAGTTCTACAGCAATTCTTCTTTCTAATTTCCACTTTGACCTTTCAATATATTCTCCTGCTTCATGCCACCTTGTTGGGTTTCACATTTGAACATTGAATATTTTACTTTATATCTCAAAGAAAGCCTGAGATTTATTTACAATAACAGATATTTGATGATATACTGTACAGATTCTGTTTACAACTGTATGTTTTAAAAAATACAGAAACTGAGTATAATGGTTTGTTGAAGCTTTCCATCTTGCATTTATCAATTTGCTGTGAATGGTCTTGATAATTGCATGAGATACTCCACCAAATATGTTTTTTGTTTCAGCAATATTCAAATATTGAACCTAATTCAAAAGGATGCCATCTTGTCCATTTTGGCATTTGCAGCAGAATGCATACTTTGCAGTCCCAACTGGATATGAAAAGTTGCAAACTATTGGAGTTAACTTACAATCAGTAAAACAGTGTAACTCCAGCTGCTGATATGACTTGTTGTTGGAATAGTTGTGATGCAAACAAACACAGCCTTAACAAAAAAACAGCAATTGATGCTTTTATTGTAGAGACCTTATACGTGTAGCATTGGGACTCATCAACATTTGTGCTCATCTGTACTTGCCAGCTGTGGCTTAGTTGCTGGTGCTTCTGCCTTTAAGTTCAAAGGTGTTTTCTAGTTGCTCCATTATGGGGTCAGTTACCTCAGTTGGCTGGATGGCGGGTGTGTGATGCCAATAGCCTGGGTTCAATTCTCACACCAGCTGAGGTTACCAAGAAGGATTCTCCTTCTCAACCTCTTCCCTCAACTGAGGTATGGTAACCCTCAGCTTAAAACCACCAATCATCTGCTGACTTCCTGCTTCACTGAAGGACTACTATGCTGTCAGAGTGCCAACCTTTGAATAAGACATTAATTGAGCTTCTCAGGTGAAACTGAAAGATTCCACCAATCTATTTTGAGTAAAGTAAAATATTTTATGACTAACAATATTTCCTCAAACAACATCACTAAAACAAATTATTTGGTTGATCTCACACAGCAGTTGCCAAGAATAAATTGATATTTCTATTTCCTACATTATAATAGCGACTTCTCTTCAAAGATTGTTGCTGGTTCTCCCTTGATTCTAAGATACTCAGGATCACGAGTTTCTGCCTTGGATCCTCATGTGACTGTGAAAGCCAATTCATAGCTCAAAAAAAAAACTTCTTTGGCTGAACAGCACATGGCGACATGAAATAGTTGTCAAAGACTCTATACAAGTGCTGGTCTTTCTTAAAGAAGCATGATTTCAAACACTTACCTCTGAGCAGCTTTTTAGCGTAGGGCCAGCAGCATTCAGCAGACCCCAGCTTTTTAGTTAATAAGCCATATTCATCATAGAAGCTAAGTGACGCTGGCAAACAATGAACATTGTTGAACTTTCTATCAGATGAAGGGTGGAATCTTGTGCCCTTGACATTGGTGTGAGAGTATTTCATTAGGTGGGAGAGTTGCAGGTAAGAATTCCATCACGTTTTTGCCTCCACCTCGATTCTGTCTGTGGCCGAAGGATTTGTGAGTGGTCTTTTTTTCATTTAACCTATCTTCTAATCAACCTATTCAGTAATGTTATTACACACCTCTGAAGCAGGTGGGACACTACCATTGCACCACAAGAGAGCCCTGAAAGTCTTGGGTAGAAGCCAGAAATGTTGGCCAGTATGGAGATCAAACCTATCTGCTTGGTATTAAAAGCATCATACTCTTAACCATCTAGGTCTTGCTCACTTACCAAACAAGTCCCTAAGTGTGCAAGGAATGTGCATTTAAGGACCTCATTCTACAGCCATTGGTAATAATCCAGCTGGTTCACCATGCTGGGGTTGTTTGTAGACTTCCAAGGGAGTAATTGGTCAAAGGCATTCCGTACATCAGGAAAGTAGGTGTTGGGAGCTAGATGAGAGCTATTTTTGTCTTAGATGTCAACCTTCCTACCATCTACTCCCTGCAAACCTCGCACACCATTATTCACTGCGGGACTAGAATCCAGCCACGATCCTTGGCTTTGGGTGGATGGTGTATAATCAGCAGTTACCGCCTCCCCAGTGACCATGCTGTTCAGTCAGACCTGTCAGCCCCTGACTGGCGGAAAGCACATAGTGTACGTGAGTGCCACATCCAGGGCCCTAGATACCAAAGGCAGGCCTACAATGGTCTGTCAGTTGATGAGGAGTACAAGATGTGGCAGGACCTTCCCAAAAAGCAGTGAATGTGCGGTTCTCACTGATTCTCCAGCTGTTGACTGAAACACCCTCCATCCGACCTCCCCTCCCCCACCACCTAAAATCTTTCTTACAAACATTCATTTCGTTTGTCATTGATGTTGATTTGTTTCATGTGACATAAGCAGACTGCTGCTGAGACCAGGAGGGAGCGGAGTCGTATTAACCAGGGCTGGAAGCATTCAGCAGTACAAAGTGGCATTTAGGCAATAACAAGGGACCAAAAATAGGACATTAACCATTAAATAAAACAGCTGCTGGACTTCTATCGTTTTCTCCTTTGTGATCATCTTTAATTAAGAATGCAATGGGGGAGGGGGTATGGTGGGGAGGGAGAATGCTGCTTACATTTTCAGTGTTATCAGAGCACATAAAAGCAAACAAACCAGATCTGTGACGTACCTATTCTTCTGTTTATTCTCTACTTTTTATAACCCTCCTATTTCTGGGCACAGCAATACATTATCAGATATATACATAATAATTTCCAGCTGGTAGCAGTAAATAGATGAACAAAGAAACATTGGGTACAGTACAATCCATTACACTAAAAAGATTTCATCACATATTATACTTGAAGATTGCTGAAAGTCATTAAGTTACTTATTTTCAAGAGGAATGGTTAATGATAGTTGTGGACCAGCCTTCTTCTTTTAACTACGTCTGTTAACATTACAGCTAATCAGCCACATAACCAGCGTGGCCTTTCGATATATTGTGCACAGTTTTTTAACAGGGTCTTTGAAAAGCATTGCTGGTTAACCTTACCTCTCCTTCAACATAATCTGATTAAAGTACACTTCAAACGGACAAACAACATCATTATCCCACTTAATTGTTTCTCCGTGAATCTTCTGTAGGGTTCGAAAGACAAGTTAACCTGATAGTTTTAATGCCCACCTGCATGTTTGCCATTTTTATTTTCACTTGCTTCGTGTTACATGGTTATCTTACATTTAGATTTCCATTTCTTTAAAAAAGAACAAAGAAGATACAGTGGTATTCAATTTCAACAGGTCCCTATTTACACAATATTTACAAAGGAGTGGTATATTGCTGTACTGTCATACAACCCAAGAACAGTGACTCAGTGAGCACCACCACTGCCCAATGTGCAGTGCCTTGCTACTGATTTCCACAACAATGGCCACATGCTTTGAATCCACCTCTTCTTTCACACTCAGACCAAAAGGTTGCCAATTCTCCAAGATTGTCCTGGAGTTTCCAGGAATTTCTGGCTGACCCTGCTGTAAATAATCCAGGAATTGAATCATATGGGGTACTACAGAAAGTCTATACTTCCTTTCAACACCTCTGTTTCTTTCTGCTGTCAGCAGTATTTAAGATATTGTATTCAAGGAGGGCAAAAATAAGGAGACTTCATTTGATTGCGGGGGTCAAGTAAAGTTTGAAGGCAGAAGGTGACAAAACCTCTGAGTACATCCAAGCAGAGTTGGCAACCCTAGCTTGAACAATAACTGGGAAGAAGAGGTGCAGTACAACTACATTGGTGGTGTGTGTATCAGGTAGGCATAGAAATGTGGACATTGATTCTGTCCCGTTAACCTGTGAGTGGTTGAACATTTAGAGCAGGGGTGAACAGAAGAAAGTAGACTTCCCCAGCAGTGTGTGTCATCACGTTTTCTTGGAGCTTGTTGCAGTCATGTTCACCTTTTAGAGAGTAAGCTGAAGCTTGGTCAGGTTTCTCTGATGCATGTTATGGTGGCGAACCAGTTCATCGGACCTGGCAAACTTCTTCTGACAGTTTGGCCACCTACAGCTAAAGGGCTTTTCACCTGTTAAAACAGCAGCCCTAATGAACTTTTATTTTTTTTTACATTCAAGGTACCGCCGCTGATATTACTTAAACATGATCTATTAAGGATTAGATCAATTAGAATTTTGATCTACTTTTGAGATCTATATTCTCTTTGAATGTGTTACACAGGACTTTTTGTAGTGGTTTAATTCATGGGAAGCACCCTTGTAGTTTGTTTCTTTGTCAGTATATCTGTACATATTACAATAATTAAACCAAATCGCAAAATTATTGTATTACTGAAATTTCATACTTGTATCATTGGTGTCATTATTCATCAACTCTCAAGGAAAGTAAATAAGGCAAGGATCAATGTCATTATGTGTAAAACAAGAATTTAGAGCATGTACATTTTCTTTTGTTGCCACTGATATATCATTTTCTTGGAATTACAGTGTTTTCAGAAGAGAATACCAATATAGAAAAACAGTGAATAAGAAAAATGATCATTCTGGATATCAAGTCTATTCCTACCCTGTCCATTTATAATTCCCTCTTCACAAACCACATCCTACCCTTTTAACCTCCTGAGGGAATCTGAACATACTAATATAAGGTTTGTCGAACAAACACCATGTTTTTTTAAACATTCCTGCAAATTCTACAACATAATATTCATCAACTAGATATGACTGCTATTCAGTCTGACCCATTGTTTCCTACATCTGAAGCGCAGCCCCTTAGATTTTATCTTGTCCCATAGGTAATCTTAGCATCTTTGCTGATACCTAGCTTTTAAATCACAGAATAATTACAGCTCAGAAGGAGAGCCATTCAGTCCACCATTTTTAAACAAGATCTTAAATGGAATTATTTATAAAGTGCTACTCCCTGGGATTATCCCTGGGTTTTCTCCAATTCTATCTTCAACCAGACATTCATATAAGATTTTGTTGACAGTGTTAATTAATTTAACCTGATTTTGCTCCATGATTGTGTCAAAGATGGGAAACTATATAAGAAGGATGACTCGCAATGCACCAGCTCTTACCATACAGCCTGGGTAGATTTTATTAAACTACTAAGGATGTTCCTTCTGATTAGGAAGTCAAAGAAAAGGGAATTCAATGGTTTAAGCACATCACTGGAATAGAGTTTGAAATCTGTTTTTTGACAGAAAATTGTGGGAGTGTGGAATGTTTAGTTCAGGGGGTGGTTGAAGCAGAAACTTCTGTACTGTTTGATAAAACTATATAAATACTTGAAGCAGAAAAATATACAAGACCATGGGCATCAATAAGACCAAGAGAGTTGTTTTGAATTCTAGCAAAGAGCCAACAGAGACATGATGGATCAAATGGACTCCTTCTATGGTTTTTAGAACTTTATGTTTTGAGACATATTGCAAAAACATTTCCTTAAAACCAGGAACTCCCAGAGTGATCTGATTCAGGTTCATAAGATGTTAGAAGGGTGTGGTAGGGAACAAATAAAGAAGCTATTCATTCTGGTAAGAGCTAAACCATATAGGAACAAATCAGAAGGTAGTTTTTCACAAAAGCATTGTGGAAATCTGGAACTCACCTTGAAATAGGTTATGGCTTGTTAGACAAGTAGAGCTAATTTGAACTGAGGTCAAGTTTGTGTTATGTAAGGCATGAAAGATAATGTAGCTAAACTGAAGTTGTGATGCCGATCAGTCAGTATCTAACTGAATGGGTTGAATGGCCTAATCCATTTATTAATGGTATTTTGAAGCCATACTATTAATTTGCAGCATATGGCCTCTACTCAATGAAAAACAATGTCTTCTCTTTTCTTTGAATTTTTAATTTTCTAAATTCTCTTTAGTTTGTATTAACAGCCCAAGTTACACCTACGTATGTCACATTGCTCAGCATTTTAAAGAATCACATCACCCCCTCAATCTGTCTTCGAGGCAAACTAAGTTCATTATTCTGAACTTGTTGTCATAGATCAGAACCCAAGATTCATGAATCATCCTTCCCCTTTGTCTGAACTACACCAGTGAGATTTTTAAAACCAGATGCTGCCGGGATTACATACCATCATTTCAGATTCAATTCCTTGACGATCCAACTTAGGCTAATAGAATGTAAATTAATTCACTGAAATTATATAGTGAGGCCTGGGACAGGGTGAAGAATAAATTTATTGGAATGGTACCAGGGATGAGGGACATTAGTTATCTTGTGTGACTGGAAAATTTGTTTTATTTTTGTCCTCACAGCAGAGAGGTGCAAGGAAAGATCTGACGAAGGGCAAATTTGTGAATGGCTCTGATCAGTAAATAAGCCCATAGGACAAAGGGACAGAAGCAAGTTACCCTGTTGCATCAATCAATGAGATCAAGTCTAACATAATATTTCTCAACTCCACTTTCCTGCCTTTTCTCAATAAGCTTCTATTCCATTACTGATTAAAATCTATCTATCTATAGTACCTCTGTCTTGAATATACTTAACTACCCAGAGTCTACAGTCCTGTCTGATGAAGACTTCCATACTTCACTACCTTCTGAGACAGAAGTAACAAGAAAATATTTTTAGGATTTGGGGGGTTGACAATGAGAGGATACGGACTTAAGGTCAAATGAACTAGAGATGAGATGAGAATGATAAAATTTATGCTGAGAGCTGTATGGAATGCACTGCTTGAAGGGTGGTAGGAGCAGACTCATTGTTAAGATTGAAAAGGGAACTGGTCAAATACTCAATGGGGAAAATTTGCAGAGCTAAAGGAATAGAGTACGAGGTCGAATTAATTGGTTAGTTCTTTCATTGAGACAAAACAGGTGTAATGGACAGGGTCTGTTTCCATACTGTAAGAATCTAATATAAAAAAAAGAGCCATCCTCTTTGTTGTAGTATCATTGACGTTCCCTGTTATACTGACCCTCACAAATGACATTTTGGCAGATTCTGAGTGCTAGAAATCTTGTTTTCAATGAATAAGTCTAAGGTATGTGAACATTCTAAGGTACATACATGATCCCTGTAAGCATCACTTTTAATGGGGAATTGGGGGCTTTGGCATCATGTCACAGCTCTATATAGATTCCAAAGCCTTTCCCTCTGCACCAACATGCTATTTCAACTGTAAGCCAGAAAGAGTACCAACATAACTGTTGTTCAATTTTCAACATCATGGCTTTTGGCCTTTCTGACTGACTCTACCAGGTATGGAGTCAAGATTTATTATAGTTAGGATGCATAAGAATATTTGATGCTTCATTAGTCTATTTTCTTGCATAATCTCAATACTACATGGTGTTTTATAACTAACTTATGGTGTAGACCATTGAAAGTAAAGAAATTGTGTTGATTATGTGATTATGTCATTGCCACTATTTTAGTATTCACCCAGTTATCATATCTTAAAGAGATTGGCACTGCCATTAAAATGTCAGCAACAGAAATTTGGCACAAAAATATTAGGCTTTCGCATAACGACAAGCAACAAGACCTTCAACTCAAAAGGAATGTTCATGAATTTTCATTCAGTTATATTTTTGTAGTCAGTTGGGAAAACATTAACTGAATATGTGGATTGAAATCCAACCAAAGAGCATTAGCTGAGATGTTAGTTTTACATCTTGCATATTATTGACTTCAATGGAGTATAATTGCAATCAATTATTACAGATCCCTCTGTTGGTGGGCCGAGTTATACTGGACACATGCCCTCTCCCAAACCCAAAGACTCTGGTATCTGTATCCATGCGTTAAGGCAATAACCATTTAATTTTGTACATTGGATGAATTTAAGTCAAGCTGCCCATGAATTACATAACTATTAAAGTCCTGCTATACTTTGATATTAAGTTTTATATATATTAGACAGAAGCTATACAGTTTACATGTGTTCATATGAAAATGCTGTCAACAAAAGGATAAGTGCAATAAAATTAAATTAAATCAAACTAAAAACATTTGTTATTTCACAAATCATTGATGCTGTGAAAGATTGGAGCAAATTTTAACCCTTTGAGGACTATGTTACTTTAACTATAATGATAGCCAAAAGTACAATTTACACAGAAAGTTTTAAAATTTTTGAAACAATAATAAAATCATGAAAAATATTTTTTCATTCCTAGGATGAATTCTAATCCCACTTGGGGAAAAGGGTGTCAGGTGGCAGATAAACTAAGCTGGGTCTTAGAATCCAAACAGCTCCAACAAGTTATACTTAGCACTGGAAGGGCACAAGAAAATCAACCCTCCATGATAAACTCGAACATTTAAAACCTAAGTTAGCTAAGTCCACAGCACTTAAAAGCACTGCTGATTTTCAAACCAATTGTGCATCTCCATAAATTCTGTGAAAGTAGTTCTACCTTCAAGGACAAGGGATTCTTTCAACTCAGTTCAGGTAATTCTGCGAAACATTAGCCAAGGGAACATGGCAGAGTGCTTCCACCAAGAGGAAGCTTGCTCACCGTTAACTAATTTAATTCCAGCACAACCTTTTAAATATTTAAAGGCTCCCTAAGCTTTGGATCTTGCCAACCATTTCCAAATTTCTCTGATCTTAGGTAAACAGAATGCCTCCTTATTGGGCAAATAGAACTTATACATGCTTATGAACTGGGTCTGGAGGTGGTGGAATCGTTACATTCTAAACAAGCATAAAAATAACATTTCAGAAAAACTCATCTTGGAGGGTTTGATGGGCTGCTCTTGAATCCTACTGGTGAAAATTTCACTTGACTTGGTTTCCAAACAAAGCATCAAAGATTATAACAAAATTCTCTTCTGTGTGCACTTTCAGGGTTGGTGGGGTGCAGATTAGGGGTGGGTATTTAAATAAAACAAAAACTGGCATATCTGTCTCTCCCCTTACTACAAACACACTTCTCTGTTGACCTTTCATGGAGTGGCATTGATGGTGGTCATGGAGAAGTCCGCAGGCCCAACCATCCTGCCCTCCCAGCTCAAGGAGGCTGCGTTTCGGCCAGCAGCTCCTGTGGGGAGAATAAAGGGAATCAATTGGTGATAAAACTCATTAGACACCTCATTTTAAGAATTATCCTCTTCTTTTTAAAAGGTTAAGTATTTAGATCCAAAAATAACATTTAGTGCTCAAAGGGTTGACGTATTACGTTAGCAGCGTGAATATTAGCTGTTAAAGTATTAAAATCCGCGGCTAAGAAAGTAAAATGTCAAAAAAAAAGTTTACGCACTTGTTTTACCTGTATGAGTTCGAGTGTGAGTCTTTAAATGGTCAGAGCGGGAGAATTTACGCTGACATGTTTTACACTGGAATGGCTTTACCCCTAAGGAAGGGAACAGAAAGCAATTCTAATCAGCTTAGAAAGTATGCATAAAGACATAGTAAGGACAAAGATGTTAAAGTGCTGAACAGGCAAGTATAAGTGCTTGTAATATGCTAACCTAAGCATATGCTTTCTTCACCACTGGTGCGCAGTGATGTATCCCGTTTACAAGATGTTCTGCAGAAACTTGTCAAAACTCCATTGACAGTATCACTCAAACCTGTTATCTTGACCGTCAATAAGAACAAGGGCAACAGATGCGTGGGGGCACCACCACCAGCAAGATCAACTCCAAGTGATGTAATAGACTGATATGAAAATATATAAATGTTCTTCATTGTTGCTGGGTCAGAATCCTGGAAATGTCTTACTCTAAGCAATTTCAAATACATAGAATACAGGCAACCAAAAAGGCAGCTTCTCAAAGGAGTTGAGAATGGACAATAACTGCTGGCATTGCCAGTCATGCTTATACCCCATGGACAAATAGATAAACACAGGTCTGTCAGAGAAAAGACAGTCAAACATTCTCATTGTAGTTAGCATTCTGCATGTAATACACATTGAGATTGACTTCTACATTCATTACCTGCAAACGTTTTCACCACTGTGTATAGTCTATGCATCAAACCTCAGTGGAGACGACCATAAACAGAAAATAGTGAGACTGTGAAATACATTGTTGCCTGCTATTTTGATCGATGATGTTCTCTTCACCTTCAAGAGGGAGTTATATCTATTCCTGACATGCATCAGATGGAAAATGTCCTTTTTATAGATAGCACTTATTCCATGTGATCTCCCAGATTGGCTTCAATACCTGAAAGGGTCAGACCAAGTTTTACAGTGTATTTTCTTTTGTTACTTGCTCTTGACTGCTTTCTCTTGTGTTGTCTCTCCCAGGAGATTACATGGTTGAGGCGGAAATGATGGGCAAGGGGATATCAGAAGAATTTAGCCATTATAATCCAGCTACCATGAAATGTGGGCAGGCCTGATTTACTAGCTGGTCTTTTCTTGCCCATCAACCATGAATGATCATTAATGATCACACAAACTCAGTGGGTTCAATTACTTTATGAATAAAAAGACATTCTTACCAGTGTGTCTTCTCTGGTGTCGTTTAAGTTGATCTGAACGGGAGAATCGTCGACCGCAGTCCTTGAAATCACACTGATAAGGCTTCTCACCTTATCAGAGATGAAAAAAAATGATTGTATGTCAGATTTGTTATTCAGTTGAAGTAGTGAAAGCATCATTTAAAGTGTTTCTTATGGTATCTTAGCTTCTACAGACAATAACAACTTATGTTATAAAGTGCTTTAACATAGTAAAAGGGGCATTAGAAGAAACTGGACACTGCAATGCAGAGACAGCATCAGGGCAAGTGGTCAAAAGTTTGATCAAAGGGACAAGCTCCAAGCAACAAAGTAAAGGAGAGAGATGTGAGATTTAACATAGGAATTTGGAATTCCAAAGTTTAGTGTCTAGAGCTAAAGAACAGCCACCATAATTGAGTAGCCAGAGCTGGAGGAATGTTTCCAAAGGGCTGTAGGACAGGTGAAAGTTATAAAGAAAGGGATGGGACATAAAACTGGTATTTGGGAATCAACTCCTCTGTCTTGAAAAGGCCTGGAGCACTGATTATATTAGAACTGAAAATTGGTCAGTTTCTGTAACAAACTGTAATAATAGTTTGATTTCTGGGCAATAAGTTCAAAGTTCATGATCTCTGGGAATAATAACTTTATTCTCTACAAAAGCTCTTTTCAAACATCTTAGTGCCAGCTGAGCACCAACATCAGATAGTATTAGTGGCTTCACATACCAGAGAACCACAGAAACATAGAATTGCTAAAGTGCAGAAGGAGGCCATAATGCCTGCACTGATTCTGTTTCTTAATACCAATCTCCTGTCTTTTCCCCACACCCCTGAACACCATTTCTATTCAAATAATCATCCATTGCCTCCTTGAATCCTGCCACCTCCTTACCCTATACATATCACTTTAAATCAATGCCCTCTTATTCTTGTTTTTGTTAACAAGCAGAAACTACTTCTCCCTCTATACTCTGTCTAGCCAACTCATGATTTTGAAAACTTCTACCAAATCTCTCAGTTGCCTTCTCTCCTAAGAGGGGCACAGCAATTCAGGCAGCATCTGAGGAGCTTCAAAATCGACGTTTCGGGCAAAAGCCCTTCATCAGGAAGGGCTTTTGCCCGAAACGTCGATTTCAAAGCTCCTCGGATGCTGCCTGAATTGCTGTGCTCTTCCAGCACCACTAATCCAGAATCTGGTTTCCAGCATCTGCAGTCATTCTTTTTACCTCCTTTTTTCTCTCCTAAGAGAACAATGCCAACTTCAATCTATCCTCATGACTGAAGTTTCTCATTCCTGGAACCATGGAGATATGCAACTTGAGGATAGAAACATGCATTGAAAGGCATATTCCTTTATCTTAGATATATCTATGTGTTTTGTAACAATTGATGTGTGACAATGATTACTGAAAAGGAATCTGCATTTGAAGTGTATTTACCTCTCAGTCAGGGGTTTGTAGCATCAAGCCTCACTCTAGAGACTTGAGCACCTGATCAAATCTGTCATGTCAATGTAGTACTGAGAGTGTTCTCCACTGTTGAAGATGATACATTTCACAAGAAACAGTAAATGGAGGGAAGATGTTGTGAAACTTGAAAGGGTTCAGAAAAGATTTACAAGGATGCTGGCAGGGTTGGCAGGTTTGACCTATAGGGGGAGGTTGAATAGGCTGGGGCTATTTTCCCTGGAGCATTGGAAGCTGAGGGGGGCGACCTTATTGAAGTTTGTAAAATCATGAAGGGTATGGATAGGGTGAATCTGTTTCCCAGGGTAGGGGAGTACAAAACTAGAGGGTACAAGTTTAAGGTGAGAGGGGAAAGATTGAAAAGGGACCAAAGGGGCAACTTTTTCATGCAGAAGGTAGTGCTTTTATGGAACAAGCTGCCAGAGGAAGTAGTGGAGGATGGTACAATTATAACACTTACAAGGCATCTGGATTGATCTGTGAATAGGAAGGTGTTAGAAGGATACGGGCCAAATGGGACTAGATTACATCTCTAAGTCTCTATGACTCTCTCTTTGATGGATGTAAACTATCCCATGGGCAATTTTTTAAGAAGAGTACAGAGGTATGTTCTGGATAATATTTAACCCTTGGCCAATGTGGAAAAAGCAGATATTACAATCATTTATTTAATTGCTCTCAAATGAACCTTGCCGTGCAGAAAATAAGCTACCATGTTTACGACATTATGACAAAGACTACACTTCAAAAGTGCGTGTTTAGTTGTAATGCAGTTCAAGCCATCCTCTGGTATTCAAAATCTTTCTATAAATGCACTTTTTTTTTAAACAGATTCATGTAGAGAACTTAAAATACGCCTGGATAACAGATCAGAAACTGCCCATTTAGCCTGATAGCCAATTCCAGCATTCATATGCAACATGAACTTGTTCCAACCTTACTTCGTCTGATGCTATCAACCTATCCCTTTTTCATTCATGCACCTATGCCACTTCCACTTAAAATCTTCCATGCGATTCAACTCAATTATTCCTTGTGGTGGTCCATTAGGAGTTAAGAGTTTAGTCAATTGCGAAAATATGCAAAATGGTCACTGTATGTTGAGGTGAATGGGGAAAATAGTTAGTAGAACTGACTACATATGAATTACCTAAGGGTTAGGGGTCATGCAACATTTCAGTGTCGATTCAGCTTAATTGATATCATGTATTTACTGCATCTGCCACTGGTGCTGAAAATGGTCGATTAAACCCTGACCACAGGGATTCCCCCAGGAATTGCAGTTCTTTGCAGGAAATGGTCTCTGGGCAGAGTTAAGTCTTTGACATTTTAAACAATTTTTTGTGGTAATGCACTACCCTAAGAAATGAAATTCTAGTTTAAAAAGCAAACTATTGTTCAAAATGTCTCTGTGCTTAAAGCAGTCTGAATTAATACGTATCATTAATAGTCCAGTATAAGGCTGCTTTTTAGCAAATCCAAATGTTTTAGATATTAGAATGAAGCAAAAGACCATTGGATTGAATTAAAATTTGCAGATAATATATGTTCTTCCTTAAAAGAATTATTTAAGTAGTCATGTTTTAAAACATCTGGCTTGGGCTGTGTCAGATGTTATGCTTGGCTATAGTTAGCTATATCTCAAATCAACCTGACGTCTGCTCGCTGCAGTCTTCATCTTCAAACAGCTTTTTCTTCAAGCTTCAGTCTTTTCTGATGAGTTTCTGCAGCAACTAAATGTCAATTGTAGGTCAATTTCATAAAAGCGACATCAGCAAGAGCCGATTTCTGTATCCCCAGGCAGAGTCAGCGGAAAGGCCATTAATACATGCATTTGGCAATACTTTTAAATTATGTTTTAGTTAAAACAAAATGAACCATGAGATTTTTGTCAGGTATGGTGTATCAAGGGACAGGAGGTTAATGCATGGAAATGGAGTTGTGGTTCAGATTAAGCTATGATCTAAATGAATGGAGGCTTAGACCTGAGGGGCAGAATGGCCTATCTCTGTTTCTATGTACTAACGTTCCTATTTCTCCATGAGTAGCTTCACATTTATATATATTTTGGCACAATGCAACAGCTGTAAGAAAAAAAGACAGCATTTTAATTTTCATAAATCGTACTTTAGTGTTAGCCTAGTCCCAAATAAGAAGCGAGGGCATCCAAATTAGAATACTTTTGAAATTCTGCCCTCATTTCAAACATTTCAATTTATGATAGTTAATCCAAAAATAGAAGATAGGAGCAAACATAGCCATTCAGCCAACTTTGCCACTCAACATTATTGTGCCCGACCCTCTATCTCAATGTCATTCTCCCATTCTCTCCCCATACCCATTGACGTCTTTAACTTCATGAACTTTATTTATTTATTAACTTTTTTCAGTGACTTAGCCTCCACACTGTTGCTGCACAAAGAGACCTTGGAGTGCAGATTCATAGCTCCTTGACAATGGAGTCGCAGGTAGATAGGATAGTGAAGGTGGTGTTTGATATGCTTTCCTTTATTGGTCAGAATATTAAGTACAGGAGTTGGGAGGTCATGTTGAAGCTGTACAGGACATTGGTTAGGCCACTGTTGGAATATTGCATGCAATTCTGGTCTCCTTCCTATCGGAAAGATGTTGTGAAACTTGAAAGGGTTCAGAAAAGATTTACAAAGATGTTGCCAGGGTTGGAGGATCTGAGCTACAGGGAGAGGCTGAACAGGCCGGGGCTGTTTCCCTGGAGTGTCAGAGGCTGAGGGGTGACCTTATAGAG